>NC_063048.1:2051783-2351783 GCF_018812025.1 Megalobrama amblycephala | reverse complement strand
CTACCAGACAAACTCTTGCAGAAAGAAACATGCAGGTCGCTGCTGAGACACATGACAAATCAAAAACAATCTAGAATCGGCTCAAAATATCAAACACTTTTGATCTCTGACTGGATGGAATCAAAGTCTTTTCCAATCATACGCTACACAATTTTCCCTCATGTCGTTCCAAACCCATAACACTTTCATTAAAGGATTAGTTCACTTCTGAATTAAAATTTCCTGATCATTTTCTCACCTCCATGTCATCCAAGATGCTTATGTCTTTTTTTCTTCGGTCAAAAAGAAATGAAGGTTTTTTGAGGAAAACATTCCAGGATTTTTCTCCATATAGTGGACTTTAATCGGCTACCAATGGGTTGAAGGTCCAAATTACAGTTTCAGTGCAGCTTCAAAGAGCTCTACATGATCCCAGATGAGGAATAAGAGTCTTATCTAGAGAAACCATTGGTCATTTTTAAAAATAAATAAATAAATGAAATAATATACTTTTTAACCACAAATGCTCGTCTTGCACTGCTCTGTGATTTCTGCTCTGCACCACACATTAGGTAATCATGTTGGAAAGGTCACACATGATGTAGAAAGAAAGAAAGATCTTGGATGACATGGGGGTGAGGAAATTACCAGGGAATTTTAACTCTGAAGTAAACTAATCTGTAACCTTAGTAAATAAAGTTATGACACCAAAAGCTACTAGATTAACTCACTTAAATTTTAAATATTTTTTAGATAAACAGCAAGTAATAAAATAGTAATAAATAATCAAATTATGAGTACTAGCACAAATTAATACAACAGAACAAACATATAAATGAAACGATGCTTTTCAAGTTTTTCATGTTGGTTTAAACAGGAGATTTTAAGGTACAGAAATTGTAATATCTATAACTATATAACTATAGATATATAACATAACTATATTAATCAGTCGAGAGCAGTTACAGATGCATAAATAATGTTTTGAAATGTTGAAAATATAAAACGTTAAATACTGTTCATTTTAAAAATGAAAAGACACTTTAAACCTGAAATTAAACCCGCCAGTAGGTGGCAGCAAGTACCTGCTAATGAGCGAGTCATTGAGATTCAACCAGATTCAACCGATTCATTCAAATGGCTGATTCATTCAGGAAGTGTTGCTCAGAGATGCAAAACAATTCTGTGGACTTTGTTTGGAGCTATTTTCGTTGGAGAAATAGAGTGAAACAGGCGATTTGGTGTCTAATATGTAAGTCACTTGATAAGTTCTTGTTCATTAAACTGTATTTTGTATAAAATCAATATCACATTTGTAATTGCTGATATTTGGAGAAAAACGGCGCTGTGTAATATTAGTTAACTATATTAAATTATATAAATATAAAAGATATACAGGGGCACTTTTACCCGTTATCTTGAATTCTGGGTCATTCTAAAGGCATTTTAATAGACTAAATCACGCAGTGAAAGCGTGCACTTTAATATGCACACGCACTAGTTTAACCTACTAGACTACGACACATAGTGCATGCGTGCACTCAATGAGTGTGTTTTTGTTTGGTTTTTGTAAAGTGAGGGACAAACTCGATAATTTCAGATCGTTAAATCAATAATTACGATATCATAGACATAGATGATATATATCGCGCACCCTACAGCACTGGCCCGATCAGGCAAGTGACCGTTCCGTCGAGCCCTGCACATGCTGTATATAGAACACATCACATATGGTAAACACGGAAGCTCATGCATGCATCACGTGTGTGTAGGTCATTGTTTAATTGCGAATAAAAGCTTAAATTAAATCTGTTCATCATATAACGCATTCATATCTGTTCACAAGACTTGGATTAAACCGCTCCATTCATATGGATTTGTTTTTTGATTTCTTTATGACCTTATTTGGAGCTTTTAAATTTTAGTTGCATGAACTTTCGGTGGAAACCCCTCAGGTTTCGGTAAAAATATCTTCATTCATGTTTCGAAGATTAACCAAAGTCTTTGGAACAACATGAGTGAATTACGGAAGAGGATTAGGGCCAAGCAATAATAAAAAAAATAAAACCATCTCGAGATTAAAGTTGTTAAATTTCAAGAAAAAAGTTGTTAAATTTCAAGAAAAAAGTCATTAAATTTCGAGAAAAAAGTTGAGATAAAATGTTGAGAATAAACTCATTAAATTATGAGAAAAATGTCGTTAAATTACGAGAACAAAAATTTGTTCTCATAATTTAACGACTTTTTTCTCGAAATTTAACAACTTCAATCTTGAGATTAAATTTAATCTATTTAATTTAAATTAATTTAAATCCTTAATTTAATTTAATCCTCTTCTGTAGTGAATGACAGAATTTTCTTTTCTGTTTTTTTTTTTTGTTTGTTTTTTGTTTTTTGTGGGTGAACCATCCCTTAATGTCTATCTCACCCAAATTAATGAACAAAAATGTGCTGTGGAATGAAGGCCAGTGATCAGCTGATCCGTGATATGAAATCAACAAAAACTGCACATTGATTTTTAAAGACGCTTTTCATCTACTCAATGATTTACACACCTGCCACAAATAATGTCTGTGAATTCTTTATTTGGATGCTTTTCTCAGTAAATATTGATGAGATTACTTTCAATTTATTCATCTTAGCAATCAGTTCATTTGATTTAAATCTCTTGACAGCCCTAAAAATAACAGTTGAAGTGCCCTAAGGTCTGTCAGCATGGATGAAAGAAAAGGTCCAATCAGTCTGTTGCACTCTCTGTATAACCTTCAGACTTCAAGACTATTACAATTTAATTTTGTAACCAAAATGTGGCATTTACGTGCATTTTTCTGAATTCCGATTTACTTCTGCGGCCTAAAGTTCTACATCCTTTTTGCAGCCTTAATTCAAATCGATGAACTGAATGGGAATTTAAAAGGCGTTCTCAGTTCAGTTTCTTTCTCCAGCAGGACAGCGGCTCAAATCCTTCTGAAAACCCTCTCTAAAGGGTTGGTCACGCCGGATTTACTCTTCCGTTCACTTCCATTCATATGTGAATGAGGGAGAGCGGCTACGCAAGCGCTGGTGTACAATAGTTGATTTGGATTCTTACCTACATATTTGTACAGCGAAAAGACCAATAGAGTATCTAAACACCATCGACTGAACATGAGGAAAGGAAACTCAATACGAGTTTAAAAGACAACAAATTTCATGTAAAAAGAGAAGCTGGTTTGTATTGCCACAGTAAACTTTTTTTATTTTATTTATTACAAGTGTTGTCCATAAATATATAAATGTATATTTAGAGCCTTAGGAATAGGAACTGTTTGATAGGTTTTTAAATTCTGTACAGAAGCAAGCACCATGTCGTCGTCTCTGCCCCCCTTCCTCTTCCCGTTCCTTAAGCTCTGAAAGGTCACCGCTGTCATCCTCGGAGAGCCTTGTGTTTGTTTCCTTTTGAAAACAGGGTTAAACTGTCGGACTGACAAACCCCTGAGCCCACCAACCTCAACAACCTCCAAACGAGTGACAATCAGTCCAGACCGCCCGAGGGACGCTGCTTGGCTTTGCCGTGACCCCTTCTTGTCGCTGTTTGATTCCTTTATTCCATGTTTGGAGTATTTAAGGTCCAGTTTGATCCTCTGGATAATTAGTTTAGCCGCAGTCTCATGTCTCGCAGGCTTCGGAGGCCCAGAGGTGGACTCTTCACCCACTTGAGATTTGTTTGCTTTGCAAATTTTTTAAAATGACAATGAAATCTGATTTGCAGTGCAGCTTGTAAGTGAAAACATTGAGCAGCGTTTATCTCCAGAGCTCCTTCAGCCGTCCATTCAATCACAAGCTGATAAGGTGTGTTTGTTTTTTTCCTTACCAAAAATTGGGAAATGTCCGAATACAGTTTTAAACCCTGTTTTGTGGGTTTGTCATGCAATTTTCTTGCAATAAACATTAAAAAAGCATTTAGGAGTTTGAATTCCAGCATAGATAACAGGGTTGAAATTACATTTATGTAAAAGATAATTGTTTCTTACTGTAACTTTGGTAACAGAGCTTGATGAATGTGAACAAAATGTAAAGGGGGCTTAAAAATAACATCATTACATATCAACAGCACTTTTTACATTCGGAGTATCTAATATAAATATCAAAATATTCAGGGTTTGACAGTGGTTACTGGACTTTTGAATATGTAGCATTGCACATTTAGTTTTGTTTGTGCATTTGTGTTGAAATATGACCTTCGCCCAAATACTGTTTAATAAGAGATGATGAGATGGCAAAAGGAATTAAAGTGCACATTTTCTGCATTAGCAGTATTTGAAGGCTTGGTGAAATCCTCTCAGATTGAGTGTTTAACTGTTGAACTGGGCTGTTTTCTTTGACTCTGTGTGTTTATGTGTCTGGTTTCCCACCCAGACATTCAGGGTCCAGCACTCAAACCAGCTGACCGGTGAGACGGGCCCCGCGGGTCCCGTGGGTCTCAACCTCCAGAACGCCGAACGTTGAGCTTCAGCCTCTGATTGTTGGTGCGATCGTGATTTGATGCTTCTGAATGGGCAGGATCATATATATACACACACAAGGGCTCTTTCCACACCGGATCTCCTATTTCTGTGTTGCCTGTAGCGGCTCAGTATTATCAGAGTCGCTGTAAGAAAACGTTCAGATGCATGAAGGCGCTGACATGTTGATTTAGTCGCAGTTACACAAGCAGAGGTGGCGACTTGGACAAGAGCCAGACCTGTTTTCTCATTGGACGCTCTCTGGATGGGCTTCACTTATTTTTAGGGTCCTTTTCCTGTGTTTTTTTTTTTTTTTTTTTTCCCTGGATGTCTGACAGCCAGCTTGCACACCTATTCATAAACGCTCTTCCTCCGGGAACGCAATTATTCAGATTCAGCGTTAAAATAAGCTTTTAGTGTCTCAAGACTTTTTTTGTTATAGAATTAGAGACACAAATCCCAGTTATTTGTAGAGAAACTATTAGACGTGAAAATGCTTAGCTAGTTTTAAACAATGTTTTTATTGTGATTTGGTGAATTTTGGCTTCCATACAGATCTTACAACAATATCAACTCTGTTAACTTATTATTTTCACTCATTACAAACACTTGGACATTCCTTCAAATTATGATATGTAGGTTATGTTATTTCTACAGCCGATTCAACAGCTACCAAAGCTATTGTAAGAAAAAATTATTGTCTTAAATTTATGGGAAATCCAAATCTGTCATTTCAACCCTGTTATCCAGTATGGCTTACAAACTTTTAAATGCTTAGAGTTTTTAATGTTTATAGAAAATTGCATGACAATCACACAAATCAGGGTTTAAAGCTGTATTCAGACATTTCTCAAATTTTGCTAAGTCAAATGTATTTATATCACACACACATAGTTTAAAAGCAGCTTTACAGAAAATGATATTTAGTCTTTATAATATCTTAATATCTTCATGCCCTGTAGTCGCATTCAGCAGATTAGATCTGGACAGCAATATAGTTAAATTCTGCAATGATAAACAATCACACTGCCAAGATTTGCTATATAGTATACATTGCTTTACATGAGTGTACTGAATGTGGATAAAGGTATATATATATTTCAATATAGAGAATATATCCTTTATATATATATATATATATATATATATATATATATATATATATATATATATATATATATATATATATATATATATATATATATAAGAGCTGGGCGATTAATATATTTATGAATAGTTTCATGTCCTACACTACAAAAAAAAAAAAAAAAAGTTATTCCTCAGTATTTTTGTCTAGTTTTCCAGTAAAAATATCTAAACTTTCTTAAATCAAGATGCATTTCCTGGAGAAGCCAAATTGAGAAAAAAAAAAAAAAGTGAGTTTATGCTTAAAACAAGAATAAATATCTCCCAATGGAGTTTTTTTTTGGAAAAAATATGTTTGCGGTGTAAGCCTGATGGGGGTTTTCCAAGGTTCAGAGACTCCTTTCACTGATTAAAAAGTTTTAAAGATTTCTTGAATATTGGTTCCGCGTTGATGGAAAGTGGCAGACACTAGCGGCGTCCCAGCGGCTTGTTTATCTCAGTGGAGGAGGGTCTGGAGCCGCTGGTCACTCCAGCACCGAGGCGCCTGCGCTCGGGTTACACTGCAAACTGCTGCTGATTACAGCCCGAGCTGCAGAGGGGCTCGTCACAAATTGGAAACACATTAGCGAGCAGGGTTAAGAGCGGGATTAGACGCTACAGCCGGCCTGACACCGAATGGAGGCCATTTGAAGGGATTTGTTTTGATGCCCCCTGAGAGAGCGGCTAATTATTCACTCGGGCTGCTGGGAGTTCGGCATAACAGGTTACAGGAGCTGATAATCCCGCGGCCAAACCACGTGATGATGCAGTCTCATCTGGAAACCGAGTGTTTTTTACTCGTTTGTCTTGACTAATTGATTGTGCTGTTGTTTTGCAGATGATTTATTTTCTGCATTTTGAACTGGCTCTTAGTTTTATTATGGACCATTTCATGCATCATGTCTGTGAAATGAAGTGCTGTAATGTAAAGAGTCTGTTAATGAATTTGCAGGAGCTCTTAATGAAAGCCGTTGCCCATTTCTGTGATGGAAAGCAGCACTGGGGGTCAATGGAGAGCTGAGCGCTCCACTCCGGCTGAACTGCAGGTCATCTGACACTCGATCTGAGGCGAGAGGTTAAAGGTCAGCCTCTTACGAGCCCACAGTCCATTGGGGAGCTTCCTCTGTAGTCAGATATGACCTGCACATGCTCCACGCAGGAGCTTTTATCATGGATCTTCATCTGAGCAGCAGGTCAGCTTCTTCAGGAACAAAGACCATGTCAGAAACATCTTTTACACTCACAGCAGCTAATCAAAATCTCTGAGATTTCAGCATCATTTCCCCCCATTTATTTGTTTAATAACCCCAAAATAAAGGCCAGTTGGTTGGTTAGTTAGTTTTCAATATGGCAGTATTTTCATGACAATGAAGCACATTTAACCCCAAATGCTCATAACAACAATGCAAAAGAAAAGAAAAAAAAGAAGCTTTTATACATTGTGGTAGTATTTGTCGTACTGTGTTTGGACTGTCGGCTGATTCGATTGTTTTATTTGTGATGACGCAATCATCTATGCCAAATTATGCAACATCATTTTTGGTCAGGCCGTCATACAAAGAAATTATGAACCAGCGAAATATTAAAAGGGATCCTATAATGCCCCTTTCACACGATGTAATATAAGTCTCTGGTGTCTCCAGAATGTGTCTGTGAAGTTTCAAATCAAAATACCCCACAGATCATTTATTATCGCTTGTCAAATTTGCCACTCTTTGGGTGTGAGCAAAAACACGCCATTTTTGTGTGTGTCCCTTTAAATGCTAATGAGCTGCTGCTCCCGCCCCCTTTCCAGAAGAGGGCGGAGCTTTAACAGCTCAACAACAACAAAGCTGGAGAATCTCACGCAGCCAAAATGAGGATTGTCAGTAACGGTGTTCAGCCTTACATTGTTCAAACTGGAGTCGACACTAATGGAGAGACTCAGGAAGAAGTTACAACTTTTAGAATGAAACTGGACGTTTCTGAATGGTTAGTGGATAAATTTATGTAGTTGCTGTGGAGTTGATTCAACTCATCCACTAGCATGTGCCGTCATGTTCATCTTTTGTGTTGAATTGACCCTCGTTTGTGAAGCAGTCCGGCGTAAAATGACGGCATGACAACAACACTCTACTACAGCAACTCTTCCTTTTCTCTAAAGCAGCCCATCATGGCCCCGCCCCCTTTGTTGAGTGTTCTTGGGGGTGGGGTTTATGTAAATGTTAGGGTTTGTGATGTCACCGACCCAGGAAAAAGCTTGTTGTAGTCCCAACCAGCCGTTTGTTCCTTAAAAAGCAATTTCAGTAAAAGAAAATATCTCCCTTTGCATTGAACTTTGAGCATCGTAACTTTGCAGATGTTGTTTATGATCAAACAGCAACATTACACACTAACTAAAGTTAAAAAAGCGAAATCATAATCAACCACCCCTTTAATAACTGAAGTGTATGCTTTTTCCTGTCAACTTTGTTCTATGCATTTTTTTTTTTGCATAGTAAAATAAAACCTGTAGCTGTAATTTGCCAAATAATTCTGGTAGTTAAACACCTTAACATTTTAAAAAATATTACATATTTTTCTCATATTTCGATGGTTTAATCGAATATGTAGGGTCATTAAAAGCAAATATCCCCTCCGGACATCACTTTGGGACACTACTGATGATTCCTTTTGATTAGGGTGAAGGTTAGGTATCTGCATATTCACCTTTCCTCCTTTTTCACGTCTGTCTGCCCGTCA
This sequence comes from Megalobrama amblycephala, assembly GCF_018812025.1. Taxonomy (NCBI): domain Eukaryota; kingdom Metazoa; phylum Chordata; class Actinopteri; order Cypriniformes; family Xenocyprididae; genus Megalobrama; species Megalobrama amblycephala. The sequence goes on along the minus strand of NC_063048.1, from coordinate 2,343,474 downwards.
CCTTCCCTTCCCAGCTCTCCATGCTGTCATTGCGGAGGAAATGATGTGGCTAAATCTGGAAGTGCCATCTCCACAGTCATTATCACAGACAGGTCAGGCGTTTATTGGGTCTCACCTCACCGATAGCCTGGCGATCATTAATCCATAAGCACGAGATAATGAGCACCGAACAGATTTATGCAATTACGGCCACATGGCGGATAGAGCAGCACTCTTTAGCCTAACGCATTAATGAGCTTATCAATATGTGTCGCGGGTTCAGGGTTCGATGGGACTAAATGAGACGTGAGCTGTAAAGGCCCAGAGCGCCTCTCGTCCGCAGGGTCACGGATGTTTCCGAGGCTTTTAGATAGAATGCTTTAATCCTGCTTTAATCGCATCGACAGCTTTGCCACTGGAAGTAAATTTCACTTCCTCTGCGAAAGGCCGCATCACGTCCGGAATGAAACCTCATCAAAACAGAAGCATAAACATGTCGTGTAGAGTTATACCTGAAGGAAGATTGCTTGCTCTTTACGGCCGTCTGTTCCAGCTTAATTACAGCGATTGTGTTTTGCCTATTGGTGTGTGTTCAAGAACAACAGCTCGAACAGAACGAACCCGTTTCCAGCATCAGTCGAGGATGTCAGGATGTTCACCTTGTGATATTTATGGAGTAGGACACACTGTTTATTTATCGTCGTCCGTTCGAGGCCTTGTCTCATGCACTCTTTAAACATCCTGTTTGTGTGAAGGCTTTTCATTATCGTGACCATGCTGCTGAATGCAGGCCCTCGGGCTGGTCCGGTGAAATATGCGAGACGCAGGTTGCGTGCTGATATCGGCTCGCTCGCAGCCTTGAGTCCCCCCGCCCCCTGCAACCCGGTTCAAGCCCTATAAATAAACACCAATTAATCACCAGCTGAGAGGAGAGGAAGCCCTGACCGGCGCAGTGACGGCCCTCCAAAACTGAACTCAGCGTCTTCTCTTTTTTTCTTTGTGGAGGTTGATGTGGTCGTGTTGTTCATATTACGAGGCATGTTCCAGGTTCAGTCAGGATGATGAATCCATCAGGTTGGCTTTTTACCAAGTCGTTTTCGGTATGTTACTGAAAATGAATGCTTGCCAAGTTTGCATCTTGTAATTTTGCAGAATACCTAGAACTGCCTGGTATAATAAAAACATAATCCTCTGATTCAGAGCAAACAACTTTTATAGGCTTTCATGTATAGACTTCCCAGGTAAAAGAAGAATCAATGACCGCACCTAAGTGCTTGTAATTACCCACCTGTTTAATAAGTGTCATGAATAATCACCTAATCCTTTCCGATCAAATATAATTTCCTCTGTTTTAATTTGCAGTAAGGTGATTTGCATCACAGCACTGCACGAAATTCCTAATTTCAGAATGATATTTAGATGTTCACCATCTTTTATCTAAAAACCTTGTATTGCGGTGTCATCAGAGTATTTAATAATGTAATTATTCTTTCAGTTTTTCTACTAACACAATCATCTGTATATAAAGCAATGGGAACGTTTCTGTTGAGAGCGGTTTAGATTAGTCACCACTGAAAACATCAGAATATGACGTGCCGCTTTCCCATACTTTTTTAATCAAAATTACAATTAATCATTATTAACATATCAAGAGCAAATAATCAACAATGAAGATTTTGTCATAATACTGCAGTCCTACCCTGTCCTGTCATGTTTTTTTATTTTATAATTGATATACTTATGTAGGCTGTGTGAATTTACTCTAATCTCATAACATTATGCATTTGTAGTGTAAATACTTGTGTGCCACCAACACTAAACACCAAAAGTCATGTCAGATGCAGCTTCTGTTCCACCTTTGCAGTGTAAAGATGGTTTTTGTTGATGTTGATATGTTTTATTAGCAAGAGTTCGTAGCATTCTGAAGTAATTGGTTAAATTTAAGGCAAAAAAGTTTAATCAGTTAATATAAAAAATATGTAAAATATGTTAACGTTTTCCACTAGAATTTTTAACTTAAGCCAATTGGGAGAATTACATTAATTCAAAGCAATATTTTGAGTTGATCGAACATAATGTTTTAAGTAAGGTGAAGATGTTTTTTTGCCACAATAAAAACACATTTCTAAGTAACATGAACTTAATAATTGTCAACATGAATGCAACTATTTAAGTTGATCCAACATAATGTTTTAAGTAAGATGAAGTTGCTTTTTGGACACAATAAAACGCATTTGTTACATGAACTTACCAAGCACCGCTTGTCACCATGATGGTAAATCTCCAAGAACCCACATTAACAGAAACTCTTCTAAATTAGCATAACAAAACACTAATTACTGCTAAATCTCCCTTACCATTGATCTTGTGCAAAAAACATTATATAACACTTAATTTTAGCATTTACTCTCCCTTTCAAGTGCCATGGGCAAAGCATGATGGGAAATATAAATCCCAGCCCAGTTTCACTTAATTTAAGTTCGTCTAAATTAAAAGAAGTGTTCATACAACTCAAAACAATGAAACACGTTTACACGTCATCAGATTGTATTTTACATTAACAGAACTTAAAATTAAATACATTTTTGATTAACTGAAAATGAAACTATGACAAGTCATGATAGTTTATCGAATCAATAAGGCATAATTTGTGTGTCATCCAAGCTCAATAAAATAACTATTACAAGTAAAAAGTCTAACAGCATTTCAGAACTTGAAAAATTTTTATTTCACAACAATATATTTATTTAAGTAATGACTAAAGGTCCCCTGATTCAGTTTTTAGAGTGTGTGAAGGTAAAAAAAAAAAAAAAACCCTAGAAATATATGGGCCATTCTACAGAACTGGTTCAAAGTCAGAGTTGCAAATGTCTTGGAAAAAAAATGCATCTTTTTCCACGTATTTTGCATTTATGCAAATTGTATAATATCCAAGGTACACATTTCTAGTAATTCTGCAGTTAATTCTCATCTTGTATTTTTAGAAAGTTTTGGAATATTTTTCCTCTCCCCAAATTTGTCACTACCGAAACACAATAATAAATAATTTAATAAGAAGGGTCACATTGACCTATTAAGATTTTGTTTACATCTACCTTGTAAATATATATTTTTTGCCGTTTAAAAAAAAAAAAAAAATATATATATATATAAAAATATATATATATATACACACATTAAAACAGGTAAATCAATAACAATTACAATTTTAACTATATTATATATGTGTAATTTATGAGATTTGTTGTATTTTGAATCCATTCTTTCTTTGTAAAAGGTATAAAGTTTATCATACTGATTTCATTAGTTTTAATATACATTGAACAAAACACTATAATAACATCTTGGTTGATAATTCAATATACTTATTTTTGACAAAACATCCAATATTTCGGTAATGACTTCACATTTTCGGTAGTGACCACATCACAGAATTTTAACTCGCATACTAAGACATATTAAAATTCTAATATTTTTATTTGCCCCGAATAAATGATTGTGTTCCTTTTTTTGCCACTACCAAAACAATGATGACATGTTTCGGTCGTGACTGTTTCAGTAGTGACAAAACTAGCTAAAATTGAGTCAGCACATGTTTATCTAGCACAGTTCTGAACAGTTGTACACACCAAAAAATGCTAAATTATATTTAAAATTATATATTTAAAAAAACAACAATGGAAAAAGTGCAAAAATTATTTCAATGTTATTTTCACAAGTTGAAATTTAGGGGTCAGGGTTCAGGACAGTCACCTCCCAATTGAAAGTACCCAATAAATGATGATTTTATTTACATTACGCTTACTGAAATTTCAAATATTATTGTGGGATTCAATAGTTAATAGAAGAATCTTAGTAAAATCTAAAATTTGAATACTTAAATGCTTTTTATTGTTTTTATTGTTTTATTGTTTATTGTTTTGGTTGTGGGACAGCAGTTTGCACCAATTCTGTACAATGTCCCATATACTGGCCCTTATTGGAAAAGTTAATTTCTCACCCTGAGTTAACACCCTAAAATCTATTTTCTAAATGCATCTTATTGATCGTATTGTGGATGATTAATCAATGCAGGTTTCATTTTTATTTTTATATTTTTTGACCTGGTAATTTATATTCAAAATATCATAACTGGCTCTTTCAGTGAAGCGTCAGTCTCTCTAGTGATGTATGTAGGATTCTCCAATCATTCAGTGCTCTTAAACCCCGCCCCCTGTAAGCTCACACTCATTTGCATACGCTTCTGAGAGCCACGCCCACATCTCAACATCCAATCATCAACCAATGCATAGAACCAAGCCCCGCCCTACTTTTTTTTTGATAATACGTTGCACTCAGATCTTTGTCACGTTACATAAGAAAAGATCTGTTGCTGCTTTCATTTCATCGCAACTTTAAAATACACAAATATATCCTCACTAACACATGACTTCTGTGCTAGAAACACTTGTGCAAAGTTACAATTATTATATTTTCAACTTTTTGACAACATAATGTTAGAAAAACCCTGCAAGAGCAGAAGGAGACAAGGTGTAACTGCAAAGAGTAAACGTCATTCATGTGGCCACTTCAGAATGACAGTATTCCTCATGAACAAGAATGCATGTGATTTAACAAAAATACAAGCTAGAGCAAGATTTGTGATTTAAACTGAAGGACGATTTTAATTTTGTGTGGTCATGAACATCACTCTCCAATGCGATGATCGCAAACTGTTTCTGTAAGGTGAAAATAGCCTGAAGCGGAGGGACATTCGCATTTCAGCGCAGCATGTTTAGATGTCAGAGCGCTCCCGCTTGGATGAAGAAAGGTATCCTCTGGAAGCTGCCGAGATCTGCCGGGTGAGCAGAGATGACACCACGGAGGGCTGTAATTAGTTATTCAATTACGCTGCGATTATGTGTGTGCATTGATGGGGAGGAGGCCACTCAAACGCCGGCTTACTCTCTCAGCACCTCCTTTCAGCTTTTTGTTCTTAAGTGCTGCGCTCTCATTAAAATGCCTTTTTAACCAGCATGGCACCTGCTTTAAAATCAAATGCGGGGCGCTCGTTATGCCTAATGGCAGCATGTCTGCCAGCGACGCTCTCAGCGGCATCCCACTCTCTCCGCCCGCCAAAGCCAACGCGCTCCAAATTAGCTACATTTCACAAACAATTTCACCGACTCGTTACGCAGTTAGATGTTTATTGGAAGATCACTGACTTCCCCCGAGCGATACTTGTGCCAGATTGAGGTGGCGAAGCGGTGGCCCACATAATAGACCTCAATTATAATTGGAGCCCTGTGTCCGTTTATGCCTTTATTTATGGAACCTTTGCATTGAAGTACAGCGGCCTTTGTGTTTTTGCCTTCAGAATGGAAGCAGTTTGGACGCCCCCCTCGGGGGTTACAAGCGCGTCGATTAAACCCCAATCCCTTCGCCACCGGTGGCACGATGCCGCTCTGTTGTTTGCTCCCAAAAGTTGTTTTGTAACCCTGACTGAATTCAGACCCCAATGACATCAAATGAGCCCCTGAAATGAACTACTTGTTTTCTCTTTCGTCTAATGTATGTCATCTTGTCTCAACAGATCTGCTGTCACAGTAGTTGCGATAAACCTGGGTTTAAATTCAGTATGGGCACATCAGAGCTACTGTATGGCAGTAGGACATTTATGCATTTATGCAACGACTAGATCAGTGTTCCTGTTGGGAGACGCTGGAATAAAAATAAATATATTCCCTCAGGTTTTTATTCCTTTTTCAAAATAATCTTGTTTGTAATCCTCAAATTATTGTAAATCTACAGAATAAAAAAAAATACTATTTTGCTACAAACATAAACAATATTATATTCTGGTTGAATGATGAATCTGTACTGAAGATAAAAGGAGAAGACGTGACAAACTGGAAAAATTACAAAAACGACAAACTGGAAAATGTCATTCATTTTGTTTTGGAAAAACATTAAAGAACAAGGCCATCCTGCACACAGAATGGTGGAAATTTACACAGAAACTACAGAAAAAGAAATCTAGAGTTTTTATTTGGAAAAGAAGTGGCATTAATTATGCAATCTTAGGTCATGATACATTTGAAAAATATCTGTACTTTTATAATAAGATTACTTAAATTAGATAAAATGCTCTATATGTTATTAATTTGCATACACTAAAATCTGGTTTGACATCCAAAATGTCTAAGACCTTAATATTTTTCTGTCTCATTTTGACACCGTTTATATAATATCTCAATTGGAAATTGTGCTTGTCATATTTCTTTAAAATAAATTCCAGTTGTTTTAAATGCAACTTTGCTTTTATTGCCAATGAATGCCATTTTGTTATATAACACAAATATATTTGAATCGTGGCTCAAGTGTCCAAGCACTTTTTGGTGCTACTCAGTATGCATATTTAGTTGATATACAGGCATGCAGCTGTATCCGTTTATTTATTAATTATTTATTTTTCTTTGTAGCCCATTTCTGATCTTGGTTTTGTTTGTTTTAATCTATTCAATCACGAAGTAGACATGACTGTTATCAGTCAACTTGACTCATTGTAGGAAAATACTGTAAATCAAATCGCAGTACTCAGCTGTGTGTAGTGTACACTAATCACTCTCTGACACCTCAAACTAAAGTTGAACTTTTGATCGTGTCTCATAAGGTCACAGCATGTGAAATATCAGTTTTTAAAGCTCTTAAAGTGGTCTTGGGATCTCAGAGGCCTTAAAGAACACCAGGGTCAATTAGTCAAAAATAACACACTGATAATTCTCCGTGTTGAAAGCCCTTGATGAAGAGCGTTTTTCCAGATGTGGGACGAGATGCGTCAGAGCGCCGTCTTATCTGATCATCAGCACTTTTCAGAAGGTTCCTTGGCTTCTGTCTTTGTCTCCACACGTCACCATACTCACTCCACCTCTCGTGTTATAGCATGTAAATGTTTATATTGTATGTCCATAACATTTCCATAAAAAGAATGGGGATCTTGTACAAAGACAATCAGTCGGGACTGTAAATCAGTGTGTGCAAAAGAGAGGTCAGGACTTTAGAACGGAGCTGTAGTGATGGTCTGATGTCAAGTCAGCTTTATTTCTACAGCGCTTTAGTTTCAGGGCTGTAATACACAGAATCAATGATGCAAACTTCATCAAATATGAGACAAATTCTGATTGAGCTGTAAAGAAGACAATTATACTCATCTGATAATGTCAGCGCAGTCAAATCAATAATATTGTTGAATATTATGACGTTTAAACCTTAAATGAGTGACAGTAGTAAGGATCAAGTGACAGAAATGGAGAACAAAACCTTGCATTTGGCACTATCCAATCTGATTGTCTGGCTTGATGCACCTTCCATTTATTGTGGTGTCAGTCAGTGTTTTCCTGTCCAAGCGGACGGATCTTCCAGTGAGGATCAGACTCTATAGTGACAGTCAAAAGTCTGCGTGAGACGGAGAAACTGTTCACACACACAGTTCAGTTTAGACTGACCTGATTCACTCTCAGAACTGAACTGAACAGCTAGCCGTTGTCGAGTGGATTACTAACGGTTATGTTTATGTCAATGGTTGCTAACATTTGTTTTGTCAAAAGTAACAAAAACCAAACTGGTGCTTGACACCATCACTTCAGTGCTGAGCTCAACATATTCCCTGCTGCATTTAAAGGATGTTCACTTCAGAATTTAAATTTCCTGATAATTTACTCACCTCCATGTCATCCAAGATGTTCATGTCTTTCTTTCTTCAATCGAAAAGAAATGAAGGTTTTTGAGGAAAACATTCCAGGATTTTTCTCCATATAGTGGACTTCACTGGGGTTCAACGGGTTGAAGGTCCAAATGTCAGTTTCAGTGCAGCTTCAAAGAGCTCTACATGATCCCAGACGAGGAATAAGAGTCTTATCTAGAGAAACCATCGGACATTTTTCTAAAGAAAAAAAAAAAAAAAAAAAGTATATACTTTTTAACCACAAATGCTCGTCTTGCACTGCTCTGTGATGCTCCACACATGACGTAATTACGTTTTCTTCTCCAAAATCGTCCTATATCGTTTTTACCTTTTTTTTTTTTTTTTTTTTTGTAAAGGGTGTTTGATTTAGTCTTTGCACGTTCGCTTTGTAAACACTGGATCGGTACTTCCTCTTACGTCACGTGTGACCTTTCCAACATGATTACGTCATGCATGGTGCATCTCAGAGCAGTGCAAGACGAGCATTTGTGGTTAAAAAGTATATACTTTTTTTTTTTTCTTTAGAAAAATGTCCGATGGTTTCTCTAGATAAGACTCTTATTCCTCTCCTGGGATCATGTAGAGCTCTTTGAAGCTGCACTGAAACTGACATTTGGACCTTCAACCCGTTGAACCCCAGTGAAGTCCACTATATGGAGAAAAATCCTGGAACCTTCATTTCTTTTCGACTGAAGAAAGAAAGACAAACATCTTGGATGACATGGGGGTCAGTAAATTATCAGGAAATTTTAATTCTGATGTGAACTAAACCTTAAATGGATAGTTCACCCAAAAATGAAAATTTGATGTTTATCTGCTTACCCCCAGCACATCCAAGATGTAGGTGACTTTGTTTCTTCAGTAGAACACAAATGATGATCTTTAACTCCAACCGTTGCCGTCTGTCAGCCGTATAATGTGTGTCAATGGTAACACAATTTATAAGAGTAAATAAAACTTGCATAGACAAGTCCAAATTAAACCCTGCGGCTCGTGATGACACATTGATGTCCTAAGACACGAAACGATCGGTTTGTGCGAGAAACCGAACAGTATTTATATAATTTTTTACCTCTAAAACACCACTATGTCCAACTGCGTTCAGCACTCGGTTAGTGAGGTCTGATTGCGCTCTGACAGCGGCAGTGATGTCTCGCGCATATACTTCAATGAGAGCTAGACATCACTGCCGTTGTCAGAGCGCGATCAGACCTCACTAAGCTAATGCTGAACGCAGCTGGACATAGTGGTGTTTTAGAGGTAAAAAATTATATAAATACTGTTCGGTTTCTCGCACAAACCGATCGTTTCGTGTCTCAGGACATCAATGTGTCGTCACGATAATTTGGATTTTTTTCGACTCTTATTGTTCGAGTTCCCATTCACTCGCATTATACGACTGACAGACGGCAACGGTTGGAGTTAAAAATCATCATTTGTGTTCTACTGAAGAAACAAAGTCACCTACATCTTGAATGTGCTGGGGGGTAAGCAGATAAACATCAAATTTTCATTTTTGGGTGAACTATCCATTTAAAGTGCAGTTGTCGCCCCAAAACATTGCAATGTGCAATTCTTCAGAAAATGCAACTTTTCTGTCCCTGTTTGCAGGTTTGGTCCGGGTCTGGTCATCTACTGGTACGGGTTCATAGCGGAGCTGGACTGCCAGCATGAGCGAGGGATCCTGCTGAAGGACGGCTTCCCCTCAGACATCGTAACCCTGTGTCAGGGGCCGGCGCGGAGCTGACGGGCGTCACGGGGACATTTGTTGGTGGGGAGGTGAATTCGGAAGCAATTTAGCTTTCCTGCAGTGTGAGACTACTGGCAAACATCTGCCGTGAACTCCCGGTGAACTCCAGCGGGTCGGGAGAAAAACACTGGCGCCTCAGATCCTGCAGGTAACGCAGCACTGCCGTACGTCACTTTCATCTGCCCTCAGACGCTGGCCGGCTCGTGGTCCACTCAGTGTATGATGGTGTGTGTTCAGACGTAATAAAGTTGAGTTCTTCATTTATTCTATGTTTATCTTCTGAAGCTGAGAGTGACGCTCTCCAAAACTTCCTCTTCCGTTGAGAGCCATAGAGAGATAACAGAGATATAAGAGCTTCCTGTCTGTTCTCTGTTAACCCTGTACAGCCTGACATATGAAATCAGAGTCGAAAAATGTGTTTTTTAAATTGGAACACTTTATTAAACCTTTAGACGTTTTAAAAAAGTTTGGTTGCACTTTATTTTGATGGTCCCCTTTAAGACATTCTGTTGACTGTAAGTAAATTTGCACCAACACGTCAACTAACTCTCATTAGAGTATTAGGAAACTTTCTGCTTAATATCTGCTGACACTTTATTTTGATGCTCCCCAACAGACATTCTGCTGACTATAGGTAACTTTGCAAAAGTTTGGAAACATTACTATTTTTAATGTTTTTGAAAGAAGTCTTTTATGCTCATCAAGCCTGCATTTATTTATAATTTAAAATGATGGTTTTCTTTTTTAATATGCTTTAAAATATATATTTTTTTTCTGTAATGCAAAGCTGTGTCTTCAGTCTTCAGTGTCACATGATTCTTCAGAAATCATTCTAATATGCTGATTTGATACTCAGTTATCAAAGTTGCAAACAGTGTTGCTTAATATTTTTGGAAACTGTTACTTTTTCAGGATTCATTGATGAATAAATAGTCAAAAAGAACAGCATTTATTCAAAATAGAAATATTTTCTAACAATATAAATCTTTACTATCACTTTTTATCAATTTAACACATCCTTTAATTGATAAAAAGTGAAATTGTTAAATTGATTTTTCTTGAATTTATTTGACTTGAAATCCTGAAAAAGTACCACAGGTTAAAAAAAAAATATTAAGCAGCACAACATTTGTATTAAATCATCATATTAGAATGATTTCTGAAGGATCATGTGACACTGAAGACTGGAGTAATGCTGCTGAAAATTCAGCTTTGATCACAGACCATTATAATAGAAAACCATTATTTTAAATTGTAATAATATTTTACAATATTACTGTTTTTTTTTTTCTGTATTTTTGATCAAATAAATGCAGGCTTGATGAGCATAAGAGACTTCTTTGAAAAACATTAAAAATAGTAATGTTTCCAAACTTTTGAATGGTAGTGTTCATGTCAACTCTAATGAGAGTTAGCTGACATGTAGTTGCAACAGAAAATGAAGTCTAATCAAAAGTTTATAGCTCATGCAGTTTGATATAGTGAGAATATAAATGGAAAAACAGCTTAATTTTATTCAGATGCCCAAACTGAGCAGAAATAAGCAGTTTGGTGCAGATGCTGCTGATATTAATATGACAAAAAGGAAGATGAAATTCTGATGCTTGTAACTTAATGATATTTTTATAACAGTATAGCAGATACTTACATAAAATGCATATAAACATCAATATCTGCCAATAAAATGTCTCAGTAAGATGATATTTAAATGCTTAGTTTATGATCAAAGCTCTGTAGTTTTAAAACATATAATGCAATGCAATACAATGATGATTGAGAGATGAACAAATAAACCTTCAGCAAAAGATGATGATCATATTTGATTTTTTTTCTATAAAATGATGTCTGGATAATCAAGTAAACTGAAGCTCCTTCAGTCCAGTTGAAATATTACTAACAATATCAAAGTTATTCTTACATTTACTTGATAAAAATCAGTGCAGATTTCACAGCAGAAAGACACGTGAAGCAGGAGCTGAAGGAGGACGTTTGTACTTGATAAAGTCTAAACCGATCAGTTTGTGTATCAGAATATAATACAGTAGCTTATAGGGTTAATCAGGACCCATCTCTCCTGTCCTCTTTACAGAGCTCCGCTCATATGAGTCCAGTAAAAAGCGGTTCATGATTTGTTACCCTAAAAACCTCTAACCCTAAACTGATCTTGATTCACATTGCCCTCACACGGGCCCCAAACACAAGGCCCCCAGTGGCCCGTCATCGACAAGCTCTTAATGCAGTAGAGAAATAAGTAAAACCACAGTGAGTAGGTGAGTCAGTTCCTCTGAGAGCTTCCTGTCATTGTGTTCTTGATGATCAGACACTGTAAATTAGATTCTGCTCTCAATGTCCTGCCATGATGTTTCCATGTGCCCATGTTTCTGTCACATGGGCTGTTTACATGACTGCCTGCTTTTAGATTCAGTGGTGAATCTAAAATGAAAATGAAATAAAAAATTGCCATTATTAACCCTCATGCCTCGTTCATCTTTGAAACATGAAGATATTTTTAATAAAACCTCAAGAGATTTCAGGCCATCCATTGAAAGTCTTTTCATCCAAAACTGTGATGCTTCAAAATGTTTATTAAGAGTTGGTAAGTGTGTTGTCAAAAGTACTGACCGCGATACCTGTTGGTACTGGAATTTTAAAAAAGTGGCGCTTTGAGCACTGTTGAGCGGATTTGTAAACGCCTTTGATTGGCCATTACGTTCATGCACTCATCAGATACAGTGCTCAGCGTAAATGAGTACACCCCCTTTGAAAAGTAACATTTTAAACAAAATCTCAATGAACACAAAAACAGTTTCCAAAATGTTGACAAGACTAAGTTTAATATAACATCTGTTTAACTTATAACATGAAAGTAAGGTTAATAATATAACTTAGATTACACTTTTTTCAGTTTTACTCAAATTAGGGTGATGCAAAAATGAGTACACCCCACAACAAAAACTACACCACATAGTGCTTTGTATGGCCTCCATGATTTTTAATGACAGCACCAAATCTTCTAGGCATGGAATGAGCAAGTTGGCGACATTTTGCATCATCTATCTTTTCCATTCTTCAAGAATGAGCTCTTTTAGAGACTGGATGCTGGATGGAGAGTGATGCTCAACTTGTCTCTTCTGAATTCCCCATAGGTGTTCGATTGGGTTCAGATCAGGAGCCACTGAATCACTTTCGCCCTGTTCCTCTTCAGAAATCCAACAGTGGCCTTAGATGTGTGTTTAGGATCATTGTCATGTTGGAAAAGTGCTCGACGACCAAAGGCACGGAGTAATGGTAGCATCTTCTCTTTCAGTATAGAGCAGTACATCTGTGAATTCATGATGCCATCAATGAAATGCAGCTCCCGACACCAGCAGCACTCATGCAGCCCCACATAAGGACACTGACACCACCATGTTTCACTGTAGGCACCATGCATTTTTCTTTGTATTCCTCACCTTTGTGATGCCATCAGTTCCAAAAACATTTATCTTGGTCTCATCACTCCAGAGTATAGAGTCCCAGTAGTCTTCATCTTTGTCAGCATGGGTCCTGGCAAACTCTAGGTGGGCTTTTTTGTGCCTGGGCTTTAGGAGAGGCTTCTTTCGTGGACGGCACCCGTGCATGCCATTCCTGTGCAGTGTACGGCGTATTTTGTCACAGGAAATAGTCACCCCAGTTGGGCTTTCTACTTCTTTAGATAACTGCAGTGAACTTGCATGCCGATTTTCTTCAACCCTTCTCATCAGAAGACGCTCCTGTCGAGGTGTTAACTTCCGTGGATGACCTGGACGTCTCTGTGAGATGGTTGCAGTTCCATCTTTTTTACATTGTTGTACCACTTTTGCTACAGTATTCTGACTGATAAGTAAAGCTTTGTTGATCTTCAACTTTCTGGTGTAAAGAAATTATTTTCTTTCTCAGGTCTTGTGACATTTCTCTTCCATGTGGTGCCATTGCTGACAGTAAGAAATGGGGTTTGAACACCCTTTTATAGTCAACTGTCTGCTGGACAGCTGTGTAATGAATAATTAGACTCACCTGTGGTTGAAATCTTGTTAAATTAGGCATTTGTAGTCTAAAATGTAGCTTTGCTCCAGAGACTTTCAGTGGGGTGTACTCATTTTTGCATCACCCTAATTTGAGTAAAAAATTAAGTTATATTATTAACCTTACCTTCATGTTATAAGTTAAACAGATGTTATATAAAACTTAGTTTTGTCAACATTTTGGAAATTGTTTTTGTGTTCATTGAGATATTGTTTAAAATGTTACTTTTCAAAGGGGGTGTACTCATTTACGCTGAGCACTGTATGTCTGTGATTAGCCATTGAGTTCACACGCTCAACAGATATGTCTGTGATTGCCTAGAATGATCAACGCTTCAAAAACATGTTGTAAATAGACATCAATGATGCTCTTCACTGAGCGCTTACACAGATAAACATGGGAGTGTTTGAAAGCAGGCGTCTATCTGCAGACCGGTCCACTCAACTGGCATCTCACCTGCTTTCAAACACTCCCACTCCCGCTTTCAAAACTCTTTTTCAAATTCAATTTCGCTTTCAAATTTCACTCTTCTGTGTGCTTTTGAACGCTCCTGTGCATTGATCATTGTAGCCAATCACAGACATATCTGTTGAGCATGTGAACACAAAGGCCAATCAGAGGTGTTTACGAATCCGCTCAAAGTGTCACATTTTTTAAATGTCAGTATCGACTCGGTACTTTTGACAAAAGTAGTTAAAATAAATCCATAGGAATTGAGCAGTTTAATCCATGATCACTGGTTAAAAGTAGGGCTGCACGATTAATCGCATGCTATTCTCACGCGCATTTCGTCAGTAAAGCCGGTTCCCTGATTACCGCTAAATCGCCATCACCTGCTTTCAAATGAAGCGGCATTTAATAGACAGAGCCGTAGGTCACTGAAAAGCCACGCAATATCGCGTTCATATCGCAGATGAATCGCCTGCGATAATGAACGCGATATTGCGTAGCTTGTCCGTGAACTACGGCTCCGTCTATTAAAAGGCGCTCCGTTTAAAAACAGGTGATGGCGATTTAGCGGTAATCAGGGAACCGGCTTTACTGACGAAATGCGCGTGAGAATAGCATGCGATTAATTGTGCAGCCCTAGTTAAAAGTTTGGAATAATTACCTTTTTTTTTTTTTTTTTTTTTTTTTTTCAATGCTACATTTATTTGTTCAAAAATACAGTATCAATGTTGAAAACTGTTGAGCTGCATTCAAAAAAAAAAAAAAAACTTTTGTATTTATCAAGGATGCATTAAATTGATCAAAAGTGACAGTAAAGACATTTATAATGTAGCTAAAGACTCTCTTTTAAATAAATGCTGTTCTTCTGATCTTTCTATTCATCAAAGAATCCTGACAAATAAAATGTATGGTGGTTTAAAAAAAATATGTTTTCAACATTAATAATATTCATAAATGTTTCTTGAGCAGCAAATGATCATATTAGAGTGATTGCTGAAGGATCATGTGACACTGAAGACTGGAGTAATGATGCTGAAAATTCAGCTTTGATCACAGGAATAAATTACAGTTTACTATATATTCACATAGAAAACAGCTGTTTTAAATTGTAAAAATATGTAACTTTTTTTACTGTATTTGTGATCAAACAAATGCAGGCTTGGCAAGCAGAAGAGATTTCTTTCAAAAACATTAAAACAATCTTACCCACCCAAACGTTTGACCTCTAGTGTATATAGAGCTCATCAAATTACAGCGAGCAGAAGCTTAAACATGCGAGTTCGGCGTGTGAGAACGGTTGAACTTGATACAGGAGAGTAAATGACGACATAGAGTTTCATTTTTGGGTGAGCTAAGGAGATCCCAAACTCTCCTAGATCAACACAAATGAATTGTGTCAGTGAAACACCTCAGAGCCCGTGAGCGGACCGTCCAGCCGCCAGCCCAACATGAGTGCAGATTTGAGCTTGTGGAGGTTTGGAGGGAACAGGAAGCAGATCAGCAGCTGTTTCTGCTCAGTCATTAACATATTCATCTCTCGGCAGAGCAGCAGGTGTGTTATTATGTGCTGCTTCACACACTCACATTCTCTGCTGGCAGTTAACTGCGTTTGTCTGATGGTCTTACGTCACGGCTGAGATTTCAACAGTTTAATCCAGCTCCATCAGCGCTCAAACACACAGCGGCCTGAAACTCTTACTGAGGGAACCCAAATGATTATTACACCAGATTAACTAGATATAATGTGAGCTGTTCCCTTTTACTTTTACTTTATATGATAGTTTTATGGCTAAAATTATGTTTTGTAGTAAAGTTATGAATAAAATAAAACTTTATAATATCTAATAAAACATTCTAGAAAATGCCATTCATTATAATTGAGACAAAAACTCAAGAGCTTGATGAGTTAGTCATTTATTTGATCAAAAATACAGTAAAAAAAGTTAAATATTTTTACAATTTAAAATATCTGTTTTCTATGTGAATATATATTAAAATGTAATTTATTCCTGTGATCAAAGCTGAATTTTCAGCATCATTACTCCAGTCTTCAGTGTCACATGATCCTTCAGAAATCATTCTAATATGATGATTTGCTGCTCAAGAAACATTTATGATTATTATCAATGTTGAAATTTTTGTGAAAACTGTCATACATTTTTTTTTTTTTTTTTTCAGGATTCTTTGATGAATAGAAAGTTCAAAAGAGCAGAATTTATTTAAAATATAATCTTTTGTAACATTATAGAATGTCTTTACTGTCACTTTTGATCAATTTAATGTGTCCTTGATGAATAAAAGTATTAATTTCATTCAAATAAAAAAATCTTACTGAAACAATACTGTACATTTCTGGGTGGAGTTTATATTTATGCACTTATATTTCATAATTTCTCCTGTTTGCACATCCCAGTTGTTTTGTCAGTGAAACACACATTTGTGGAAATCTTGATATTTGTGAATCTGCTGCAGGAAGAGAAGGACGCTTGTTCTTCTGTCTGTATATGTGTGTGTGAACTGAAGTGTCTCAGATGGAGCTGCTGTGATGTCTGAGGAACACGAGCCTCAGTGTTGAGGAGCTTCACGACGGCCGTCCGTCCGCTCTCCTCGGCCTGTCACTGGGTGTTCGGGTTGATTGTGCTGGATGATTGTGTTTTTGCTGGGGGGATTTAGTCAGTCCGGCCCCTAAAGGTCAACGGCGCGAGTGGCATTTGGGTTCTGACAGGTGACCCACATTCACTGATATTCATGTTCTGTCGGAGGCCGATCCGTCTGTCCATGAGCGACCGTCAGAGAACCGGAGAGTAGAAGAATGAGTGGAGTGTGGAGATGCAGAGACAAACGACACACACACAGTCAGCTCAAGTCAGTCAGGCTGTTTGGCTTCAGTGTGTGTGTGTGTGTGTGTGTGTGTGTGGTTTCTACATTATGAGGGCAAAATATCCCCACAAAGATGCCAATACCATCATTTTTGACCTTGTGGGGCCATTTTTTGATCCCCATGAGGAAAACAGCTTATAAATGTATAAAGTATGCAGGTTATGTATAAACAATGGAGCTGGAGTCTGGAATATTTCCTGGTTTAGATGTCTGAATGAACACGTGTGAATGTGGGAGATTTCTGCCCATGTCAAGAAGATTCACATTCATGATATTGATCAGTGGAGGCACTTTAACATTTTTCAGAAATACTTCTATCAGTTATATATTCAAAGAGTTAGTTCACCCAAAAATAATGCCATTAATTACTCACCCTTGTGTCATTCCACACTCATCTTCAGAACACAAATTAAGATATTTTTGATAAAATCCAAGAGGTTTATGACTCCTCCATATACTAATCAACACTTTCAAGGTCCAGAAAGGTGCTAAAGACATGGTTAAAACAGTCATGTGACTGCAGTGGTTCAACCTTAATGTTATGAAGAGACGGGAATAGTTATTGTGCACAAAAACAAAACAAAAATAACAACTTTATTCAACAATCTCTTCTCTTCCCTGTCATTATCTTACGCAGATGACGCAGTAACACAGAGAAGACTTCTGTGTTGACATCTGAATGCCAGCTCAGTATTGGCCAAAGCTGGTCATGTGATCAGCACGATGCATGCGTGTGATGCTGACACAGGAGCCGGCCAATAATGAGTCGCCGTTCTGATGTAGAACTTGGAAGCTCTGAATGTAAACAAAGTGTGAGAATGACACAGAAGAGAAGATAATGTTGAATAAAGTCGTTGGTTTTGTTTTGTTTTTGCGCACAGAAAGTATTCTCGTCTCTTCATAACATTAAGGTTGAACCACTGCAGTCACATGAGTGTTTTAACGATGTCTTTAGCACCTTTCTGGACCTTGAAAGTGTTGATTATATTGCTATCTATGGATTTCATCAAAAATATCTTAATTTGTGTTCTGAAGATGAACTAAGGTCTTACGGGTGTGGAACGACATGAGGGTGAGAAATTAATGACAGAAACTTCATTTTTGGGTGAACTAACCCTTTAATGTTTTAATGTCTCTGTCTGGATGTAAGTGTGAAATGATTTTTTTTTTCTCTTTTTTTTAATTTTCTAATTATTAATGTAACATGATGTACCTGCAAACTTTTTAAGCATTTCACAAACTTGTGATTGTGTGTGTATTATTCTCTTTAAATATGTTATTCCTGGGCTCTTTAAAATATGAAAAATTGTTAGCATGTATTTGTGTTTCTTTATGCTGTAAAAAAATATAATATACCAATTAACAAAAAATGCAGTGTGTTGTGAATCTTTGCTCTGTGTGTGCGCGCGCTCTATGAACAGCACAGAGCTGAAGTGTGTGTGTGACGGTCAGTTTCTCCTGGTTTGTCGTGTGTTGGTGGTCTGAAGCTCGCTGCTGTGAGCGACTGACGGACTGAAGCGACTCTTGACTGCAGACGACACACACACATATAGATTTGTAATAAACCTCGTTGAAAGCCAAAACACGTCTGTCAAAGAAATTCTCCTACCACAGCTATTTGATTTAGTCACAGGGAATTCACTTTATTTCACATGTACACAAATATAATTCCTGACACAGGCACGGGTAGATACGGCAAATGGGGGCAATAAACAGAGCAACCCGCAATTCACCACCACACCTTACATACAGTGAATTTCACACTCAATTCATTAAATATTTAGCACTCCAACAGCACGCTTACACAGCACACCGTGAACACACAAAAGGCACGTTTCTTCATTCATTTAACCCCCAACTTCCCTCCCATACCCATTGTCCGTCATACAACAAACAGTCCATGAATACATAAATAAATAAATGGATAAAAGTTAAAAGCACTTCCCTCTCCCCAGGTCAAGGAGACCCATCCATAAGGGGTAAAGCAGAGCACGGGCAACTCGTGTCGTCCGCCAAGGAGCGTCCCTTCGCTGTAAAGAGGCGGCGCTTAAGTCACAAGTCCATTCATAAAACAGTCAATCCGTTTTCGGCAGCAACTTCGTCCTTGTGCTGAGTTCATAAGCACCACGCAAAAATCCGTCCCCTCAGCCGTGTCAAAGTTGGGTGATGCGTGGCGCCAGCAATCAGTGTGCCGAGGCAAGTGACACTAAGTCAAATCCCCCCTCTACCTCCGCTCTCTAATATTAAAGACAGCTAGCTAACTATCTATCTTCATCTCCGGAGGGCCTATTGCCCCCGAGAGACAGCAAAACGTACCCCACTAGTCACCGCCTTAGGCCCCCTTCCTTCCCCACCACGCCACTTTTTAAAGTGTCCTTTGTGCGGTCCTCCACAGGTGCACCCCATCATAATAGTCACATGATTGTCCAATGACGACACAATGACGACACAGTACACTATTCCCCCTCTAATTCAGAAGAACTCGTCCTCGAGTCAAGATGATAATCCTTAGCCCAAACTGGCAATTTCCTTTGTCGTACAGGTCGAAGCATTTCTGCACTCTGCATTAAATCTGCTCCATTGTCCGCTGATTCAGATGCTAGCCCAGGGCTAAACTCCACAATTGACCCTGGCTTCTGAGTCGATGACACCGATGAACCATGTCGAAGAGGTCCATCCTTCTCTCCCAAGGGGCAAGACTGTCCCTCCATATGTCGTCTCTCACTTCCAACTGGAGGCACCGACTGAAGGACTGGCTGATCAACCGGCTGCTGCAGTGATGGTTGCTCAGACTCATCGCTTCCCCCCAGTCTCTCTGCAACAAATCGAGAAACATATGGTTTTAAACGGTTGTAATGAACAACTACAGCAGCGCCCCCTTCTGTTGACTGTAGTTGATACAATACATCCGACAGTCGCTCAATCACTTTGAAGGGACCTTTATAATTTCTCTGCAACTTAAAGCAAACTCCTTTTTTTCGAGCCTTATTTCGAACCCAGACTAATTCCCCCACTGAATAATATTGCACCTGGGCCCGAAAATCAAAATGCTTTTTCTGCTGCGAAGAAGCCTGTAACTGATGTTGCTGTACTGCCCCCACCACAGTAGACAAAGTCTCGGCCATGCGTTGCACATAATCATTTGGAGATTCAAAAGCCTCTTCCAAATTCGCATTCAACATAACATCCACTGGTAATACCATCTCCCTACCAAACACCACCTTATAGGGGGTAAAACCAGTAGTTGCATGGACACTGCTACGATATGCCATCATCACATAAGGTAACAATGAATCCCAATTCTGTTGGTTCTTATCCACAAAAAGTGACAGCATAGAAAGCAAAGTCCTATTAAAACGCTCAATGAGCCCATCTGACTGAGGATTATAGGGGGAAGTACGCGTTTTATTAATCTCCAATAACCGACATAATTCCTGAAAAAGAACTGATTCAAAATTTCTGCCCTGATCGGAATGGAGACTCCGAGGGACACCATAACGGCACACCCACTGCTCCACTAAAACTTTGGCAACTGATCGTGCTTCTTGATTAGGCAAAGCAAAAGCTTCCGTCCACTTAGAAAAATAATCTCCCACAACCAAAATATAATGATTTTTATCAATTGTTTCTGGAAGTGGACCCAAAATATCCAAAGCAACACGCTCATAAGGGCGAGAAATAGCAGAAGGGCACAATGGGGCCTGGGGGTTGCGAGTTGGAAGCTTTCGTGAGGCGCAGTCCGAACACTCCCGACACCACCTCCTCACATCCGCAAACCACCCCGGCCAATAAAAACGATCTTTAACTTTACCTTGAAGTTTTTGCACCCCTAGGTGGCCACCAGTAACGGCATTATGCAACATTGTCAGAACTTTTGGAACCAAACACTTTGGGAGTACGACCTGCACTTTATTGGCTGCATCAGAATTACGTGGAGGGACACGCACCAATAACTGGTCACGTATCTGAAGCTGATCCCACACTACTGCAAATTTTCGCAACCCTGGGTAACTTTCTATCTCCCCACGCTCCTCTGATGGCTTAATTAGCAAGTGAAGCAGCTGACCCAACTCACTATCCTCCCTCTGCAAATTAACCAAGTCATCTTCTAACGTTTCTCTAAACAGTGGCTTCTCACTCGAGTTAACCACTTGCACTACCCTTACAGGGCAAGTTTCTTCACTAGCCTCACCCCCAACCCCCTTAGGCACCTGATCCAAAACTGAATTCAGGCCTGGCAGTCTTGATAGAGCATCAGCGTTAGCATGTTGCTTACCTGACCTATGCACAATCCTGTATTGAAAGCTTGCTAGCTGTTCTAGCCAACGAGCCAGCTGTCCTTCAATTCCTTGAAAGTTATGCAACCACCGCAGGGAATTATGATCAGTACGAAGCACAAACTCTGCCCCTAGAAGGTAATGCTTGAAATGTTTGGTAAATGTCACCATACTCAGTAATTCCTTTTTGGTGGTTGCATACTTACGTTCTTGTTTAGTCAAAGACCGGCTGGCATAAGCCACAACACGTTCCATCCCTCCCTCCACCTGGGACAATACAGCACCTATCCCAACATCGGAAGCGTCAGTGTCCAAAATGAATTGTCTCAAGGGGTCTGGATATGCCAATACTGGAGCTGAAACAAGACATGACTTGAGTGTTAAAAATGCTCTTTGACACTCCTCTCCCCACTGAAATTTTCTCCCCTTTTCCGTCAGTTGATGCAGAGGCCTAGCAATCTCAGCAAAGCCCTTTATAAAGCGACGATAATAAGACGCCAACCCTAGAAAACTACGCACTTCCGTCTGGTTCCTAGGCACCGGCCACCCCCTCACTGCCTCAACCTTCGAAGGATCAGCCTTGACGCCTTCTGCTGAAATTATATGCCCCAGGTAAGATACCTGTTTCGCAAATAAATTACATTTAGAGGGTTTCACCTTCAAATTGGCTCCATACAAGTTCCTAAAAACTTGCTCCAAGCGTCCTAGGTGTTCCTGAAATGTCTTTCCAAAAACAATTATATCATCCAGATATACTAAACACGTAGTCCACTGAAGATCTGCTAAAATCAAATCCATCAACCTTTGAAAGGTAGATGGAGAGTTACACAGACCATAACTTAAAACATTAAATTCAAAAAGACCTTGACGTGTAATAAAAGCAGTCTTGGGTTTATCTTTGGGGTCAACCTCAACCTGCCAGTAGCCACTGGCTAGATCAAGAGTTGAGAACCAACAAGCATTTGCCAAACTATCCAGCGCATCATCTATCCTGGGAAGCGGGTAAGCATCTTTCTGTGTAACCTCATTTAGCTTCCTATAATCAATACAGAAACGTAAACTGCCATCCTTTTTCCTAACTGGTACCACTGGAGCTGCCCAGGGACTACAAGAAGGCTGAATGATACCATTATCCAACATTTGCTTTATCTGATCAGTTACTTCTTGGTGCAAGTGCAGCGGGACACGACGGGGGGCCATTTTAATAGGTTTAGCTGCTCCTGTATCAATTTGGTGACGAACAAGATGCGTCCTACCCAAATCGGTATCACCCGTACTAAAAAGTTGGGTATATTGCTCTAATACTTGGCGAATGGAATGCATTTGTTCTAAATTAAGACCCCTAGAATCTAACCCAAAATGGGATATCAAGGCATCAGCTGACCACCGAGTCATAACATCACACTTCTGATCCACTTCTTCTGCCCCTTCTCCTACCTCTATATTGGTAGACAAAACACCAATTTTCATTCCGTCACGCAAAGTATGGGCCTCCTTAGTTACATTAATAACGCGGACTGGCATAACACCAGCGGTTACTGCACACACCACCCGCGCCACCAACACATCACAATGGCGAGACAGAGAAGAACCAGGTTCCAACATACCTATTATCTTTCCTGGTGGCGCTCCCTCAACTGACCCCAAGATTATCACTTCACTGCGTGGAGGTATCCTGGTATCTCCATGAACTACAACAGGCATAGAAGAAACTGGAACATCAGTTTGCAAATATACTGAAATTTTTTTTCCCATCAGATAACAGCATAATTCCTTCAAATCCAACTTTACGCCAAATTTAACTAAAAAATCACTCCCCAATAACACATCACCGGGGCTTATATCTGCTACTACAAAGTCAAGAACTACAGTCAAAGATTCAAATTGACAAGTAGTTTTCCATTGACCTATAGCTTCCATTCTGCCTCCATTCGCTACTAGCAAACTACCATTATACTCCACTAAATCACTACCCCCACCTGTTGCTTCCAACCAAAACTGCTTAGGTACAATTGACACTTGTGCTCCTGTATCGACCAATAAGCGGGTCTCCACTCCCCCAACTTTACCGAGCATATAAACTCCAGCCATTTCTGGCTGGGACTGACACGCTTCCCCAGGTATAGACACAATGGAAAGAGGGGCGGACTCCCGGTCTACCGAGCCCGCCCCCTCCCGTTTCCCGAAACATATGGACAGTCTTTCTTAAAATGACGAGTACACCCACACTCCCAACAAGCTTCAATCCTATCTCGATTTTGTGAGTCTATTCGTGAACTATCCGATTTCAAATTCTTTGGATCGCGTCTATTTATGACATAATCAAATTGAGGACTCAAGGACGACGAATTCATTGTCACCTGATCTTGTAACATTTTAACAGTACTCTGTAAAGCTTTTACTTCTTGCCGAAGCCCTTCCACCATACCCACTAAAGCTTGGATTTGTCCATCTCTAGCTGGCCCCACATTTTCATTTACTACACCACAAACTTTAGCATTTGGGAGAGCTGTATTTCTTTCCAAATTTCTAATCAATTCAAGTTCAGATGCCAGGTTAATCGCCCCTTCCAAAGTAGCTGGTTTGACGCTGCGCAAGTGAATACGCGTATCGGCACAGCCTATATGGGCAATAAAATGGTCTCGAGCCAAAAGATCTCTCGTAGCACCATCTACTGACGGATATGCTTTTGAAATTAAACGCCTTAAAGCGTTTCCAAACTCACGCACGGTCTCATTTGGCTGCCTCTTACGGGATGAAAAGCTCACCCGATTCCAATCAGTACTTTCACAGGGCTCGAAACATTTACCCATTGCCGCCTTCAGTTGACTAAAATTTTGCCGAGCTTCATCGGGTAAACCACAATAAACATCCCGCGCACGACCTGACAACAATAAAGACATAAATTTTAATTTCAATACATCGTCCCAACCATTAATCCCCGCAGCCATTTCAAACTGATCTGCCCAATCAGACCACTCACGCCCCGTTCCAGTGAATGTTTCAGGCATAAAAACAGGACGAGGCGCAGGATTTAACTGCCCAAAAGCTTCAGCACCTGAAACAAGTACGGCATCGGCCCCGCTTGCCCCCCCAGACCTTGGCTCTGACATTTTGACAAACTGTAGGCTATCAAATATTTCAACGAGATCTATATGAATCACAGCAATTCGCTATGATCCCACCGCTGCCACCAGTGTAATAAACCTCGTTGAAAGCCAAAACACGTCTGTCAAAGAAATTCTCCTACCACAGCTATTTGATTTAGTCACAGGGAATTCACTTTATTTCACATGTACACAAATATAATTCCTGACACAGGCACGGGTAGATACGGCAAATGGGGGCAATAAACAGAGCAACCCGCAATTCACCACCACACCTTACATACAGTGAATTTCACACTCAATTCATTAAATATTTAGCACTCCAACAGCACGCTTACACAGCACACCGTGAACACACAAAAGGCACGTTTCTTCATTCATTTAACCCCCAACTTCCCTCCCATACCCGTTGTCCGTCATACAACAAACAGTCCATGAATACATAAATAAATAAATGGATAAAAGTTAAAAGCACTTCCCTCTCCCCAGGTCAAGGAGACCCATCCATAAGGGGTAAAGCAGAGCACGGGCAACTCGTGTCGTCCGCCAAGGAGCGTCCCTTCGCTGTAAAGAGGCGGCGCTTAAGTCACAAGTCCATTCATAAAACAGTCAATCCGTTTTCGGCAGCAACTTCGTCCTTGTGCTGAGTTCATAAGCACCACGCAAAAATCCGTCCCCTCAGCCGTGTCAAAGTTGGGTGATGCGTGGCGCCAGCAATCAGTGTGCCGAGGCAAGTGACACTAAGTCAAATCCCCCCTCTACCTCCGCTCTCTAATATTAAAGACAGCTAGCTAACTATCTATCTTCATCTCCGGAGGGCCTATTGCCCCCGAGAGACAGCAAAACGTACCCCACTAGTCACCGCCTTAGGCCCCCTTCCTTCCCCACCACGCCACTTTTTAAAGTGTCCTTTGTGCGGTCCTCCACAGGTGCACCCCATCATAATAGTCACATGATTGTCCAATGACGACACAATGACGACACAGTACAGATTTATGTTTTCATATAAAGCTATATTGCAAATATAATAGGCTTCAGACGAACAGCAAACCTTCACCATTTTATGCATTAAAAAGATGCAGTTGTTTGGATTTGGTTTGCCTGTTGAGAATATTCCACATGTATTCAAAACTAAAAATAAATTCGCACACGCAGCTTTATGTAGGCAATAATTTCTGTATTAAAGGTTATAATATATCTAGTTATCATTATTGCCGTTGTATGAACGTGCATTTAAGGCTTCATATATTTTTAGGCTATTTAAATTCCTGCTCGAGTCTCAGAAATCAACTTTCTCAAATGTAAATGTGTCATGTGCAGATGAAAGATGAAGCCCATCCGACACACTGACATTAATACTTTTAATTAATATGACACAACGACATTTAATAATGTTATTAATTGTAAAGTAATGATGTCACAAAAATAGCAGTAATATTTCGATGTTTCTGTTCTTTAATACTCGTTGACCCGTGAGAGATCTGATCTTCATCCTCATCTTCATTAAACACGATCATCCAGTGCTTTACTGAGGGACACTGATGTTTTTCTGCTTTAATGAACGCGCGCGCGCGCCCGTGCGTGTGTGAAATCAGTCCCTTTTAAAAGAGATATTCAAATCATTTATAAAAATAAAGGAATGAGATTCAGAAATAGTTCGTCACGCCCTTATTCGTTCATGTATACTCTCACCCAGAAGGGGTCGCTGCGATATTGAGCCCCGGGGTCTGTTCTCACACACACACACACACACACACACACACACACACTTTTGTGAAACTCACAGCCTTATTTTCTAATATTATTTAATTGTTTTTTTTTTTTTTTTTTTTTTTTCGTTTCCCCTGAAAAAATAAGGGTTTCAGTGATTAAAATGTTTGCTCCTCCGTCTTTAATTATTCATTATATCATTTTAAATAATTTTAAAAGTCAATAATGGCGCAAAAATGTACGGCCATTTTGAAGTAGCCTACTCATTCTTCTTCTTCTTCTTCTTCTTCTTCTTCTTCTTCTTCTTCTTCTTCTTCTTCTTCTTATTATTATTATTATTATTATTATTATTAATACACAAGAATAATAGAAATATACTGAGATTCAAAAGAAATAATCATTTTGTGCTGCTGCTGTTTGTGTGATCGCTGGAGATTCATCATCATCATCATCATCATCACATGCAGAAATTGAGAGACTCCTGAGTTTACTCGAGAATAATAATCCATATATAATAAATCAAAATTTGTGATTCTTCATGTCAGTAAATAATCTACATTGAAAAAAAAGAGAACGAAAATTTAAAATGAACTAAAAACAGCTATAACCATAATCACAATACTCACATTAATAACAATATTAATAATAACAATAATAGCACATATTTTCCCCCAGACTGGTGCTGTCGGCCTGTAACAGATATAATCACAGACTCAGATCAGATGCGCTTTAAAACCTTCGACGGTCGGTGTGGAATAAATATATTTCCGTGTGCTGGAGTTATTAAATACATCTTCAGCTATTAATTATTAGTGATGCTTCTGTCGGTTCAGTGTGAAATAATGACACTTATTGAGAGGACGGTGTTTGCTGTAGTTTGAGATCATGTGAAGATTTTCAGAGCAGATCTTGTTGTTGTACTCCGGTTTAAATGAAGAACAGAGAGAGAGAGAGAGAGAGAGAGAGAGAGAGTGTGCGGCATTATTCCTGCATGTGCTTTATTGATCAGTGACTGTGAGCTAATGTCATTATCCTCATCAATAGAGAATCACTGTGATGCTGACAGTGATTAATGATCAGGGGCCTCTGCGCGTGACCCCCGGGGCCCACAAACACACACACACAAACACACACACACAGCAGATGCCGAACAGGAGCTCTGCGTTAAATGCGAAACATGTAGAAAACAAGTGTGTGTTTCAGTGTTCGTCATCAGACTGAACAAACACGCGTGAAAATCATCCGATCCGAATTTACTTGCTCACTTTCTCCCTTTTTTATTCATATATCTTTTTTTTTTTTAGTTGGTCTGCTTTTGTGTGTTCTCACATTCCCGTGACTCTGACATGATGATGATGATGATGATGATGAAGGCTAGACCATCCATCATTCCTGTCACAGACGCAATTCAGTCCACCTCCTGTCCCCTATTAATATTAAAATCAGCTCACAATGATGCCGTCCTTCCTTTCACTTTTCTTTCTTTCTTTCTTTCTTTCTTTCTTTCTTTCTTTCTTTCTTTCTTTCTTTCTTTCTTTCTTTCTTTTTTCTTCTTTCAGCTCATAATATTTTACAATTTCAAAATAAATCTTTTGCTAGTCATTTTTTTTTCGAATGCGTATTAATTTAACCATTAAAATTACGCATGTCCGTTTGTGATTCTTTGTGAATAAATACATAAAGATTTGCGCTTTGCGCATAGCGTGGTGCAATTTATTTCGGACATTTTAATATACGTTTAAATCTTTATTTTTATACAGGCCTAAATTAATTAAATCGAAACGCGTGTTTATTAGTGTAGAAACAGCACAATCTCTCCACGCCACCCGGATACATTTTAATGACTGGATATTTAGATATAGTTTTACGTTTTCAATGTTATTATTTTGTAAAATAATTATTATCGTTGCTGTAAATTTTAATTATTAATGACAGTGTAACCGGGTTCTTTACAAATAATTAAAAACCTCCTGCTTGGGGGAAAATATGAAGATTTTCTTTTATCCATCGAGCTTAAAAAATGAGACATTCCGCGCAAACGAACCCTTCAGTAAATATTCAGAAAAACATATTAAACATTAAAGTATTGAAGAAAGATCAACTTTCACATCAATCCCTTGAAATATTTGCCTTTTTTTTCCACTAGAGTTTTCTGGAAATGTTTGAATGTGTTTTGATTCGTTGTGTTCATTACGCACGTGCGCGTCGCCATCACTATTATCGCCATTAATCGTGTTATTAGTGCGTACGGCGTTTATGATAACGCAGTGATGTTGTGTGAATGCAGCTGCAGTGCGGCCGTCAGACAGCAGGAGGCGCCGCAGAGACTCAAACCTCCTCCAGCCTCACAGTCGCTCATCTGAAGATCATGGCGAGACCAGCACTGTCCATGCACCCCCTCAAAACCCCTCAAACCAGTGAAAACAGCCGGTGGAAGCTCTTGTGCTTGTTTTCTATCAAAACAAACATCTTAAACTTCAAGAACACGGAGCCCTTAAACAACAACAATACTGAAAAACTGTTCGCCATATTTGTACGATAATCATATTAATTAAACAGGAACGATGCTAAATCCACGTCTGAATTTGCAACAACACACTGTACAGCACACAAGAATCTACCAAAATCAAAAATGAAATATTTATTACAGCATTTGTGACTGAACACCTTTGAAACATTACGCCACAGTCCTCATACAAGTATTGAATGTATTTCTGACAAAGCTCAAGGGAGACAGTATTTCATCTTCTAGTGAGGAGCACGTGCTGAGAAAGGAAGGGGAAATCATGGACATACAATATCAATGCCACAGCAGATCTGAAACTAGCAAAAACATTCGTCTTCAATTGAGGTAAACACATAGAATATCTAACATGAAACAATTAATAGACTGAACTCTGTACGAAGTTTCTTACAATATTCTCTCAGCTTCTCTCCGAGCTTTGAGTTCATAATTTAAGTTCTCTTTTCTTTTCTTTTTTTCCATCCTTTTAAAGTTTTTCACCGCGTCGACCGTCGATCGCTTCTCTACTGTATGTGCCAAAGAATTCAGAGAATCCGCGTATCGCTATCGTCCGTATGGCAGATTATATATATATTGATCCCCAGGCGTGAAACTGCTGTTGGTTTTTCTAGAGGATACGCGTCCTTCATAAGGCTCTTACTCTGAGAGTCCAAGATACAAAATTAATAATAATAATAATATTAATAATAATAATATTAATAAAATAAAAACGTATAAAAGCAACACAATCCAGTGCTTGGGCAATTCAAACGAAGAACTTCACCTACAGGGCAACATTCATTCATGGACCAAAAAGGGGGGAAATGCATGACGAAAAAAAAAGAGGAGGGGTCACGTGAAGAGAGCGGGCTTCAATCGGCGGGAGAAACTCTTGAGTCTGGTGGTGGAGGAGGAATCATCGGTTACTGTGGTCCGTAACGGGGCGCTTTCTCTCCCGTTATTGCTGCGATCGGAGCTTCTCTGCTTCGGGGATCAGCACACATAGTGTGAAAAAACAGGGCAACGATTTACTCTAGGACTAGCTCATGAAACATAAAGTGAGTGATAAAAATGTACAAGATTTAATTTAGTTTCTATGCTTTTATACTACAGTAGTTTGAACTCTTGGAGTCTCTTTTGTCTTTTTTTTTTTTTTTTTTTCTTTATCATGACGTGTGTGTGCACGTGTGTATTTTTAATAAGTTGAAACATCCTCTGCTGATTCGAACAGACACCCAAGACTTTACAAAGTGTTTTCGTCAGCTCTTGGTCCTCCAGCAACGAAAGTAACAAAATTCACAAGATAAAAAAACGATCACAGCTCGTCTGGAATTCCACGTGACATTCGCCGTTTTCTCTTTTCCTTCAAAAATCTTATTGTCCAGTTCATCCGTGATGGTGTTGGTCGGTTCCCTTCGGTCATCGGCCGGTCCAGCAGCGCTGTGGTCAGGGGGAGGGTCGGAAGAGTCGTGGTCATTTCTGCTCGAGGAGGGGGTCTCCGTGCATTAGCATGGCCGCACGGGTCGGAGGGTGAAGAGGAGCTCGGTGTGACAAACGCAAGAGACGAGGGGCTTTTGGTGGAGGGGGGTGGGTCGGTCGGTCAGTCGGTCGGTGATGCCATGCTCATGCCCACAGGACCACGCTGAGGTGCAAACTCCCCCGGCACGCCTCATGGACCTGAGATTCAGAGAAACACACAGTCAGCGGTGCAAGACGAATGCTCTACATGCAGGCCGCGTGTCTGCAGCTAATGCGGCTAAAGGTATTTCAAACAAAGCACACTTGAGCAGAGACATTTGATAACGGCGTGTATCTCTGCTCGGCATATCAACTCGTGAACGTGTGTTAGAAGATACCTAGATTCACTTCATTTGACTCAATTATGCAGCAGAATGTTTGACTTTACATTCTCTGGGAATCAAACCCCTGACTTTGGCGTTGCTAGCACCATGCGGATCCTGCAGAAACAACCTCATGATACTAAAACTTATCATCATTACGAGAGGTCGAATCCTGGGTACAAAAAAACGAGGTGCTCTGCTACAAACAGCTTTGATTTAAAGAAATTTACGGGCTTGTTAACAAGAATAGTGCTTCTGATACAGGACAAGATCTGATACAGGACGGCATTAATAGAAGAAAACTACAAGCAGAGATGCATGTGCAGATTCGGTGCGCAGTAGGGTTAGGAATCAGAATCAAAGTTCACATGCAGGACGTCATTGTTTTGTACCGTGACCCCAGGGGGATTAACAACAGGAGGGGGGTGGGGTCACTCCAGGGTCATCAGGCACTCACAGCCCAGTATTCTTGTTTATTAAAGCAAACTGCTAGAAGCTCATGAAACTAGTGAAACTTCCTATTAAAGGCGCAGCAGACATGTGTAAACGCCTCTCTGTAGATCTGTGTCTTTTAGCAACAGCACACCTCTCTGAGCACGCTCCGTCACCGATCATAATTAAACAGCAAATACGGCATATTGTGTGTGTGCGTAATC
The DNA here is from genome assembly GCF_018812025.1 of Megalobrama amblycephala. Classification (NCBI taxonomy): domain Eukaryota; kingdom Metazoa; phylum Chordata; class Actinopteri; order Cypriniformes; family Xenocyprididae; genus Megalobrama; species Megalobrama amblycephala. Next base: position 2,312,554 of record NC_063048.1, on the reverse strand, counting down.
GAATCAGAGATGGCTAATATTCCTCTGTATTAAGCTATTAATCTAATTGCTCATGAAGCATAAAATATGTTACGTAATTAAATAGTCTCAAAATTATCCCGCGCCGTATTAAAAATTACCCAAGCTGAGCAAATGTTGTCTCTGCGGCTGTTTTAGGGAACGCTCTCACCACGTTTCTGAGTCTATTAACGAGGGGAGGGGGGGTCCGTGGCAGCATCGCTATGGTGACCTACAGGAAACTGCTGTCTATTTACATATAAAGGGTTCTTTTAATCAAGCAAAGTGTTATTATATTGAGGCTCATTGAGCAGGAAGTAGAGGTGTTAAATAAAATCTTCTCTGCCCTGCCACCTTTGGGACGCCATACGTCTTGATTTCTCAAATGTCAGTGGCGCGGCGCCGGCGGGCAGCGTAATGGGTGTCTTAATCAGACGAGGAACGCAAGCGAGATCTCTGCATTTACACACGGTCGTTCTTTAATGCCGACTTCCCGCTCCCTTCTGCAGATATTCCGATTCGATTCCCCTCCATTCCCAGTAAAAAAAAAAAAAAAGCCAAGCGGCTTCCCCCGGTGAAGGATGGCCGTGTCACCCGCCGTCTCTATATCTCTCTCCGGGAGCGTAATGTACTGCGCTGTTCCCGTCTTTGCATATAAGATAATTTGGGCATCAATCCTTCCCCTGACGGATTTATGTCACTCCGAGGACAGTTTCACTTCTCCTTTTTTATCGCTTCACTGGAGCCCGCTTAATTTCACCCCGTCATCTTCTACCCCAGGAGATGCCATTTTTTTCCCCCAAATGTCCAACATTTGCATTGGCCGCATGAGACGTGAAGCGCGCCGCCGCTGCGGCAATAAATAAATTCAACTTTAGTGCTTTTCTGCCTTGTTTTTTTTCCCGGGAAACATTGCACGACCCACGTCTCACCTGACTCGTTCTGCTGCCCTGATATTTAGCGATCGCAGGACGGCCGTAAAGCGTAGCGTCTATGGTGTTATTTTGGGATTTCAGGGGAATTCTGACAGGAAATGGACAGGAAAGACTCCTGAAAGAAAGGCGGAGGAAGAGAAAGAGTCCCAGTGTACTTACTTCCCCCTTTTCTTTACTGTACAGCCGTTACATGTAGTGCCACTGGCCGTCCATGCCCATGTTCATGCCCATGCCACTCATAGGACCTGCAGAGACAAACAGCACAGACAATCAGTGCCCACCAGAGCCCACAACATGACCAGATGCACAGGAGATGAGCGACTTCACATCTGGGGGAAATGAAAACAACAGAGGAGACTGCTCAAAGGTTGCTCTTTCATTGCTCATGGGGGGAGTTTTTGAGTTTATCTCCCTAACATTTAATTCAAATCAAAGTGGACAGCAGCTCAGATAATTAGATCTTGGGAGAATTGGATGAGAGACATTTTTGAGCTCTCCCCTGAAACTCTACAGGAGACATGTGGGGAGAACCATCTGTGAACCAGGAGACCCCCATTTTTAGACAATTACTGTGTAAGACAGGGGTGTCCAATCCTGCTCCTGCAGGTCCACTGTCTTGCAGAGTTCAGCTCCGGCCCGCAATAAACTTGCCTGAACCAACTAGGGTTGCAAATTTCTGGAAATTTTCAAAGTTGGAAATTTTCCATGGGAATTAACGTGAATATATGGGAATGAATGGGAATATACTGGAAATTTGTAAAATTGAAGGTTAGCCTATAACAAGGAACATCAATGTAGTTGGAAAAAAAAACAAAACATCTTGCAGCATAATCTTGGTTAAAACTATATCTTGGTTTGGAAATCTAAGCAATTCTTGCCTGAATGACTGGTGTTTTCAAGATCATTTGCAATTTATAGATTTCACATATTATGGAAGAGAGGTAAGAGAGTTGGAAGAGTTCTTTGAATCACACGTACATGCATTGGAGAAATGATCGTAAAATCAAATGTAGGATGGTTTCTACGCAACATTTTATAAATGAGGTGCCTGGTCACTCTGGAATCAGAGGATTTTTTTTTTTTTTTTTTTTTTTTTACTTTTTTGGATTTTTTGAATATTTCCAAAAGTCCCCAACTTAACTTCCCATGCAAAGTTTCCTGGAATTTTTCCATCCATTTGCAACCCTAGAACCAACTAGTCAAGGCCTTTAGGATCACTAGAAACCTGCAGGCAGGTGTGCTGGAGCTCAGCTCTGCAGGAGCAGGACTGTGAGAAACAAATGAGATATAGAGGAGATCTCAGAGGTGATGTGATCGCAGGAAGAGGGTGGCCTCATCTCACCTGCTGGCCGGATGCCCATGTGTTGCTGTCCGTCCAGCACGAAGCTGCCCATTGGCTGCCCCTCCGGACTGTACGCCGCTCCCTGGCTCACTGAAGGATCAAGAAGAAAACCTGATTGAAGTCAAACGTGGACACCAGGGGAAGAAGAGAGAAGACACACCAGACAATCAGCGATTATCCCAGCAGCAGCCAAACACAATGAGCCACACATCAACCACACACACTCGTCTTCAGTCATTCTCCAACATGAATCAACAGGACGTGAGAAGGTTATGACAACACAACTGTCCAGCAGCACTCAATGGCGTCCAACTCTTGAACTGCTTCACTGTTCTTGGGGTCAGTAGATCATAGAAACCATGCAGTGGCACTCTACATCTACACTGGTATTTCAATATCAGATGTTTACTGTTTATCCCAGTTTCCAATCCTAATAAATTCATTTGTACAACCTCTTACACAAATCTGCACAACATCAGCACAGCCAGAAACATTATCAAGCCATCAATAACTCAAGAACTAGAGAATTTCCCTTCTGTTTCTGATATGAATTCATGAATGATTATGCAAATCACTTTCTAATGTACCGTAACACAAAGAGAAACAGTGAAACACTCCAGAATTACTGTAAAGTTCTCATGTGGCCAATTAGCATTGAGATGTGCTAATGTCCCTCTAACCAGCGAGATGGAGAAACATCCAATTAGATTCAATCTGCTCTCATTGTACCGTAGATGCAGGAGAGAAAAGCTCAGGGACTCTAAGATCAGACATGAACAGTGTCGAGAACATCAGAGAAGATGAGATGAAGATGTTTACCTGCTCGATTCGACTGGTCAATCATGGGCTGCACTATTCTTCTTCTGGCATTAATGAACCTGAAAACACACAAGAAAAACATGACTAATTAAATCACCTGGCATCACAAACCTCACATGTGACTGATATTAAACACTTAGCATTAGTAGCGCTGTAGTACTCGAGGTAGGACTTGGATTCAAATCCATCTCAAATTTCAAGAGCATTTGGACTCGGCCTGGATTTGGACACTAATGAGCAGGTCTCAACTATTTATAGAAAATATGGACTTGGACTTGATTCCGAGTCCATGCTTGTCTGGACTTGAGTACTCCTGCTAAACAGTCCCGATATACCTGAAAACAACATTATTGCTCAAACTCTGTCCAGAAAGGTTCATATTTGATGGAATTGGGGATTCTCTGACTTTAATAAATGAAAGAGTTTGAGTAGTTTGATCAGCTCTGCCTGTGGAAAGACGAATCGTAAATGAGATCTCAACGGTTTCTCAAAGACGGCAATCAGACAAGTGGAGATGTTAGCTGAAGACTTCTGAAGTCTGAAGTAATCATCTCACATGAGGAGATCTCCAACTGTGCTCAGATCTGCCAAGAGAGATTTTTAAACAATTTTTAAAATGTTTTAAACAGTTTCTTCTTGGTTATGAGAACGTTAAGCCCTGGGTATACATTTTTTTATGCGTATGCTAGTGTACATGCACAGTCGAACGCACAGCTTTAGAAAATATACTTCATTCGACTCATACATGTACACAGGTGTTCTGCGCATGCACAGTTTTGAGCAATCTCTCGCCACAAGTTACAACCCATGTAAACATCTTTGTATTCTTTCATGCTAGAGTTGATGAGGGTACTTTCTAACCTCTTCACACAATCTCTCGTCTATGTAGGCCTCCATTGTCACTGTAGCTTGCATGCGTTCCTGTCTGTTCTGGTTATGCAGTTTTTCTTTGATTATCTTGTGAATTGACGCCTCCATGGCACAGTTGCCACCTTGTGGATAAAGAATTACTGCAAAAAAAAATTAAATGCGTACGTGCGACCTGCGTGTACAAGTACGCGCGGTTACAAAAATCCGACAGTGCTCGTACAGTATGCGCATACTCTTCTGATGACAAAATTCACTTCACGTGCACTGTATGGTGACCCTTGCATATGCGTAAATAGTGAAGTATACTTTGGGCTTAAGGGAACATTCCAGATAACTTTGATTGCACATTCTATTAATGTTAGTGGAAGAACGTTTGTTCATAACGTTGAGAGAACCTTGCCAGAATGTTCCCTGTTATCTGGGTCGCAACCATTTCCAATCAAATGAGCTGAGCTGCTCTCCACATTCACTTTTAAAGCTCTTCAGGAGAAACATCTGAGACCAAGTTGATCATCAATTCGAACAACTGAGAGCTCTAGTGAGTTATGAAAGAGCACCTTCTGTAGATGACTGCACCGCATGCGGTACTGTAGCTGGACCGAACCCCCGCCTCCCTCATGCACAAACATTATTCTTCACGTGTTAGTGCTCACGAGACGCTACAGTGTGCGAGGGCTGCGATACAAACGGCTCTTTGAGTTCGTCCCCTGCCCCCTAGTAAGGGCCCGTGGCAGGGGTCTCTCTCCTCTCCAGCTGTCTGTAAATGAGCTCCAGGCTTTCAGCAGCTATTGTTATGTCAGCGAGACCATCAATTAGCCTGTCTGAAGTTTTATCACCAGCACGGCGGCAAATAAGAGCAGCTCCACAAAACCTCCCGGCCCGGCCTCTCTCCTGCAGCTTTTGAGCGCCGAGCCGCTCGGGTCATCGGTAGGTCAGTGCCAGCCGAGGGAACCTTTTTAATGCGGAATGGGCCTGTGTCAAAGGCAAAACGGCCGCCCCGCACCGGGAGAGACTCCGTACTAAAGGTGCACAGAGGAGTTAGCGTTAAAGGTGCCCACATGTGTTTGATATTAGAGCGAGGGTTCGGATCACGCTGGGGCTATCCCGCATGAAAGAAGCGGGCGAGCGCACACAGGGCGACTCTATGGGACCGGTCATTAGATACAAGCAGGACTGGAATCAATTTGAGCTGTAATCCCTCCTGATGCCGTCGTACATGCTCTTACCTTCCATTAACTTAAACGCCCGCAATCTGTGCTTCACAATGACACGCTGAAGTTCACTAAACGTACAGCTGGGAAAATAGGAATAACTTTGCTTTCTTTGTCAGAGAGACTACAGAGCGACAGGCGCTCCAATGGCGGATACAACCAAACGACAGAAAGAAAATCAACATGCGTGTTTATTTGAAACATGTAAATCGAGATGATCTGTCATATGAACACACACCTGTACAATTCATCAAACACACTGACTAAATAAGCAATAGTAGTTTATCATACGGCTCAATTGTGATTGTCACTCTGTGGTAAAATATTTGCATGAAACTTTTGTTGTTACTTCGTTGAGCTCATTGTTTCTGCTTTAAAATTATACATTGGTAGCTAACTGCATGATTTTTATATGTACAAATCTGAAATACATCATTTGGACTCCCCTCTGATAACAGATCAGTCTAAATTGTAATGTAGACACATGCATTTTCTGTAAATGATATATATCGCGAAAAGCGCTATACAATTAAATGTGAATGGAGTCTAATTGAATATAATGACACTAAACGTTTTGTCACTCCACACTCTTTTTCTACATTTATGCTCATCACTTCCATTTAAAAGTTTGGGGTCAGTGAGGTTATTTTTATTCAATTAAATTGATCAAAAGTGACAAGTTGTAATATAACAAAAGATTCTATTTAAAATAAATGCGGTTCTTTTGAACTTTCTATTAATTGAAAAATAAAATGTATGTAATGCAGCACAACTGTTTTCAACATTGATAATAATCATAAATGTTTCTTGAGCAGCAAATCATCATATTAGAATGATTTCTGAAGGATCATGTGACACTGAAGACTGGAGTAATGATGCTGAAAATTCAGCTTTGATCACAGGAATTGATTACACTTTATTATATAGTCACATAGAAAACAGCTATTTTATATTCTAATAATATTCCAGTGTTTTTTACTGTATTTTTTGTCAAATAAATGCAAGACAAAACTTCTTTCAGAAACATTTAAAAAAAAAAAAAAAAAAAATTGTACAGACCCCAAACTATTGAATGGCAGTGTGTGTGTCCATTTATTTATTTGCTGTATTTGTTTAGTCATTAATAAGCAGCATAACGTAACATAACAGCTGATCCTGATTATACTTGATCCCTTAAATTATATTTTGTCAAAAAAAAAAAAAACAACTTTCCTCATAAACTAGAGAAATACCAGAGAAGAGTGATTTATGAATTTCTTTAAGAGTTGCTGCTGGGACTGACTGACCTCTTACACACACTCACACAATACACACTCACACAGTCACATACGCACTCACATACACACAGCGTCTGTTTTGCCTCTCCAAACTGTTGCCACAGTAACCCTGCAGGAGCGGCCCAGCAGCGCCGCGGCCCCAGAGCGCATTTTATCAGTGTGAGTAAAGCCAATTGAGATTATCAGACCTGCCTCTGATAACACTGTTTCACCTCCTCCCATGAGCTGCTAATGGGGTGTGCTTAGAACAACACCCGCCAGCACACACACACACACACACACACACACACACACACACACACAGCAACCAGCACCACTGCATCTCTCCAAACTCAGGCCTTCACTTGTGTCCACAAATACTTTTTTATTCATTTTGATTTTTCATTAAATAAAATGTACATTTCATGGATACTTATAAAAATGTAAGTAACAAACAAATATACAAACCACAAAACAAATGCACAGTGTACTAACAGATAAGACAAATAAAGGTAAAATGCACACAACACACACATACACACACTCCCCCGCTGCTGCGCTCCGCATGGGAACCCCATGCTGTCTTCAAACAAATAATTAAAGGAGAGGTGAAGGGTCACGGCAGGGTCATTTCTCTGGATATGCCACAGAATGTGTCCTTTACTGCCGCTCACAACAAAGACAGACCCTGCATGAGACGCAGCACAGAATCCTCAACGCTCTGAAGTCCCGCGTGTGTTCCTGACAATAGTGCCGCTTTACACAAACAGGGCACACACTTTACTTTTTTAAATATTAAACCAAAAATCCCATGTTCTTTGAAGAACTATTAATGTAAGATTATCATGCAATTAACAAAACTAGTCAAATGTTGGTAATTCCTTTCTAAAATAATGATTTTGCAGTGTTACATTAATATTAAGAACTCATTTTAATGACCAAAAACATTTTTTTTTAAATAATCATTAAAGGGTTAGTTCACCCAAAAATGTAATTTCTGTCATTAATGACTCACCCTCATGTCATTCCACACCCATAAGACCTTCGTTCATCTTCAGAACACAAATTAAGATATTTTTGATGAAATCTGAGAGTTTTTTTTTTTTTTTATCCTCCAATGAAAGCAATGAAATAACCACATTCAAGGTCCAGAAAGGTAGTAAAAACATCATTAAAACAGTCATGTGATTGCAGTGGTTCAACCTTAATGTTATGAAGCGATGAGAATACTTTTTGTGCGCAAAAAACAAAACAAAAATGAGTATATTCAACAATTTCATCTCTCCCCTGTCAGACTGCTACATTATTTACGTTGCAGAGCTTCCATGTTTACGTCAGAACGCGGCTCAGTATTGGCCGTTCTGATGTAGAACCTGGAAGCTCTGAACGTAAAAACATTAAGGTAGAATCACTGCAGTCACGTTGACTATTTTAATGACGTTTTTACTACTTTTCTGGGCCTTGAATGTGGTAATTGACCCTTAGCAAAGACCCGCCCGCCTTAGTTACTGTTGCTTTGTCCGACAAGCCATGGCGCCGTCACGCCACACGCAGTGAAAAATACATTGCAGAGCAAAGAGGACACTGACCACACGTCGACAGACAAGACAGAGCAGGTTACTTATGATGTTAAACAAAGTCCCAGATTTCAAATGGTGTAATTTTTTAAGAAATTCGAACAATAAAAACTGTTTAGTGGCTCTTTAATGTGTCATGACAGATCGCTGTAGTGCCTCAGATCAAGCGGCTCATGAACCGATCATCTGTTCCTTCTAGTTAATTTATAGCATCAAATAACATCAGAAGGAATGTTGTTTCAAATGCGGAAAGACATCAGTATACATATTTTTCAAGTTTAAGTCCACCAAGGTTAATCTTCTAACTCCTGACTGCTTTGTCGGACAAAACGGCGGATTCGGCGTTATGATTGGTTAGATCGCTTGTCAATCAAACTCCTGGCGAAGGGTCAATTACGTTGCTTTCTATGAGAGAGAAAAAAACATATCGGATTTTATCAAAATATCTTAATTTGTGTTCTGAAGATGAACGAAGGTCTTACGGGTGTAGAACGACATGAGGGTGAGTAATTAATTATTTTTTGGTGAACTAACACTTTAAAATGAAATAATCCTATATCATTTTCTCTTTTCTTACACAAAACTGAATGTGGACTGCATTTATTAAATTCAACTATTGAACTAAACATTCAATTACCAGGTTTATTTGAAGAAAATGATCATTTTGTGCTACACTACCTAATCCCTACTGAATGACAGCTTTATTTACTGCAACCCAATTAATTTATCATATTAATCTGCATTTTTTCCTATGCATTTTTGTTAGAAAGCAAAATCAGGGTTTTAAACTATTAACCATGCCAAATTCTAATAAAAGCAGATAAAATAACAATTTAGTTTGATCTTCTGAGGTGGAACACTTTCTTGAGGGCCAGCAGCTTTGATAGAAATATCACTGTAAAAGTTTGGGAACATCCCTTATATATCACTAACATTCCATTTTCTCGTCACCTGGTCCGAGGAAGCACACGTGTGATCAGCTCAAACACACGTGGAGCGGCTGCGGCTGTGAGTTATGGACTCAGGCCTGCAGGAGGCCACTTGACCTCGCTCTAGCGTGGAGCTGCATCAACATTCACAAACCTCACTTCAAACACTGCTTCAGCAGCGAGAGGGCCGGCAGACCGCGAGTCTCAGGGGCCGTTCGTGGAATTCTTGACAAAGAGTCACGTGATTGTGTGTGTGTGTGTGTGCCGCTGCTGCCACACCTGGAAACCGGCCCTGTCGTCAGCATTCCTTTCCTGAAAAACCCCAAACCAAACCACCCTCATCTGGATGTCATCCAGCAGCGCTCGCCCGGCCCCAGCCAATCACGGCGGGAGGGTGAGACGAGAGCCTGGCCAATCGGGAGCGGGGTCAGTCGTTTGACGGGACGGCGTGATTTCAAGCACAGCGCAGTGCAGGAAAGGGTCGCTCTTCGCCCGCATCTGCTCGTCAATCAAAGCCAGAAAAACAGATCCAACCAAGCAAAACTAATGAAGTTACTCTTTAATGAGGTTCAAAAACAAATAAATAGATAATGAAATAAACAGAGAAACACGCCGACGGCTGGAAGGAGGAAGCGAACAGCACCGGCGTCAACTTTGACCCGGGAAGTGTGCGCAGATTAACGCCGGGCGGCGCAGGTTTAATCAAAGCAAACAATTCCTCAATTTACACCCACTAACAGGGTCAGACGTGTGTCCACAGGCCAAACACACACCAGAGCTGTCTGTCCATTCATCAGACTGTCTCTCTCCTCTTTAAGTTAAAGCAGGAGTGGTGAGACGAGCATTCGCTCACCCGCCGTTTGATTCGCTGCAGATGGAGAGTGTGTTCAGTGAGGAAGAGTGTCTCAGACTCTCTGTTGTCTTCAGGTTTGTGTCTGTGTTTTGGGTTTGGAGGTGCAGAACTCATTAAGACCCCAGTGGAAAACCAGACTCAGACTTATATGTTTGTTTTGCAAACTGACACGATTTAACGAGCTGCTAATTAAAATAAATCAATAACACTGCGGCACCGGCTCATCCTCGCTGTCGCCCTCTCTGGATTGAGCCGAGTTGTCCACAGATTTCAGTTCAGATACATTTAAAACCAATGTTTTTGTTTCAAAACACACTAGCGTTTTCAAAAGTTGCTTGTCCACACCGAAACAATCTTCCAATGCGTGTGTAGGACATAAAAAAATGATAGCGAGAGACCATACGTAACAATTTTCACACTATTTTTCTAGCACAATTATTTTATTAGCAAAATATCTCAGCACTTTTTGGTGCTTTAAAGGGGTGGTTGATTATGATTTCACTTGTTTAACTTTAGTTAGTGTGTAATGTTGCTGTTTGATCATAAACAACATCTGCAAAGTTACGACACTTAAAGTTCAGTGCAAAGGGAGATATTTTCTTTTACAGAAATCACTGTTTAAGGACTACAACAAACGGCTGGTAGGGACTAAAACAAGCTTCTTCCTGGGTTATTGACATCACAAACCCCAAAATTTACATAAACCCCGCCCCCGAGAACACACAACAAAGGGGGCGGGGCCATGTTGGGCTGCTTTAGAGAAGAGGAAGAGTTGTTGTAGTAGAGTGTTGTTGAAATTTTACGCTGGATTTGCACAAAAGATGAACATGATGGCACATGCTAGTGGATGAGTTGAATCAACTCCACAGCAACTACATCAATTTATCCACTAACCATTCAGAAACGTCCAGTTTCATTCTAAAAGTTGTAACTTCTTCCTGAGTCTCTCCATCAGTGTCGACTCCGGTTTGAACAATGTAAGGCTGAACACCGTTACTGACAATCCTCATTTTGGCTGCATGAGATTCTCCAGCTTTGTTGTTGTTGAGCTGTTAAAGCTCCGCCCTCTTCTGGAAAGGGGGCTGGAGCAGCAGCTCATTTGCATTTAAAGGGACACACACAAAAACGGCGTGTTTTTGCTCACACCCAAATAGGGGCAAATTTGACAAACTATAATAAATGATCTGTGGGGTATTTTGAGCTGAAACTTCACAAACACATTCTGGAGACACCAGAGACTTATATTACATCTTGTGAAAGGGGCATAATAGGATCCCTTTAAGGTCAGACTTAATCACCATTCCATGAGTGGTCTAAAATGCAATCGCCCTCACTTTTTGGTGCACCAACTGCAAGTTAATTGACCCTTCACAAAGACCCGCCCCCCTTAGTTACTGTTGCTTTGTCCAACAAACCATGGCGCTGTCAAGCCACGCACAGTGAAAAATACATCACGGAGCAAAGAGGACACTGACAACATGTCGACAGACAAGACAGAGCAGGTTACTTATGATATTAAACAAAGTCCCAGATTTCAAATTGTGTAATTTTTAAAAAAAAAATTTGAACAATAAAAACCGTTTAGTGGCTCTTTAATGTGTCGTGACGGATCGCTGTAGCGCCTCAGCTCAAGCGGCTCATCAACCGATCATCTGTTCCTTCTAGTTCATTTATAGCATCAAATAAACATGAATGAAAATGCAGAAAGACGTAAATTCACACCATTTTTCAAGTTCATGTCCACCGAGGTTAATCTTCTAACTCCTGACTGCTTTGTCGGACAAAATGGCGGATTCGGCGTTATGATTGGTTAGATCGCTTGTCAATCAAACTCCCAGCGAAGGGTCAATTACCTGTCAATTTTGCAGGAATGTAAAGATTGTAAAAGTTATGATAACACTTTTTTTTTACCGTGTCATTGTTACATGTAGTTACTGTAGCAGCAACTATAATTTTGCATAATTACATGCAACTAATCCTAAACCAAACCCTCATCCTAACCCTATAAGTACATGTATATAATTATTATTACTCAGTACTTAAATGTATAATTACACTGTAACAACAACACCTTAAAATAAAGCATAACCAAAGTAACATTTATTTTTAACAACATTTTGTTTATTTTGTTTATTATTTGTTTGCATCTTCAAAAAGCTCTCAGTGTCTCTCAGTGTGGACAGAAGGCGAGAAAAAGATGTGTTTTTAAATATCAAGCTGCCTGTGTCCTGATCAAAGACACAACATCTGGGAATTAGGAGTGTCCCGACCAGCCGCAACGCACCAATAAAGAATCTCGTTGGTCCACAAAAGCATCAGAAGGCATTCTGATTGGCTGTGATCGTGGCGTATGAAGGCGGGCTCTACATGCACCCGTGTACGCACGGCCCACCGGAGGGTCCAAGTCGGCCCCGGCTGTCAGCTGTCCGTCAAACACCTGGAGCGCCGGCCGGTCAGGAAGGGCCGCTTGTTGCTCCTTTGATCCCGCAGTAGCAGCTGCTGGTTTTTACAGCGAGACTTTGTTCTGCTGTCTCTCCGTCTCTCTGTCCTGCGGCACAACAGCAGCCAATCTACCGCAGGAGAGAGAGATGTGTGCGAGAAACACCTTCTCTGGCTACATCAGCAAGCTCTGACAACTGCAGCAGGTTTGTCTTGGCCCCGGTAAAGCTCACAGACATCTGACGCTGCGTCCTTAAAGACATGATAGTCAGGCTCAAATCAGAGCCAAAGACGCCCCGGGCGTCAACACACCTGTGTGAGGATCCTGTCTCTCTCTCTCTCACCCTCCCTCGACTCGTCTGTCTTCCTCCTCGGCTCAGGCACCTTTGCTCTGCAAGTTGTTTTTGATTATCACTGGGATCACAGACGCTCGCCACCGCTCTGACCCGACACGAGTCTTTCTCTCTCTAGGGAAATGTTGCCACTTTGTATTTTTAATCTTACTGACCCCAAAACTTAAATAAAACTCAAAAATATTAAGCATTGTACATTTGATCAGTTCCTGGATTCACTGAGAGTTGAAAATTGTTTCGAAGTAAATCCTACACCAGTTTTTCTCAGTCCGGAAGTGGAATCACTGCACAACAAACTCTCAAAAGAAGCATATGTTATTTTACAAAAGCAAAACTATTTCTTAAAAATAATTGTTAAAACATGAACAGGGACATAAAAATTGATGGATTGCCTGCTTATAAAATTGATTTTGTCTTTGACGTGAGGCCTGGTGTCGTACGACGAGACACACACACACACGTACACATGTCTGAGGGTGATGCTGGTTAATGTGGAGTGTAAGTTACGGCGAGGAGCCGCTGCAGGGCACCTGCGCCCGAGATCTGCCCGTCATCAGTGAAACCTCTCAATTAACCTCCTTTCACTTACTGCCGCCTGCGAGGACTCTGTCATTACCCTCGCACACCCCCGTCACCCCATTCAATCTCAAAATCAGCCCATTCTCTCAGACCCTAAAGGGGCCCACGGTTCAACACCCTCTCTCTCGCGCTGCTCCTCTCGGTCTCTCGCCCCACAGTCCCGTCTCACGCTGTGAAGAACCACGCGGGCGGGTGTGTGCAAACTGATAATGAGAGACGAGAGGCTGCAGTGTCCACTGAGAGAGCCTGCTTTTATTTCACCGTCGGTGTGTGTGAACACAGTTTGGAGTTCGTCCAGAGCGCGTCGCGTTTTGGCATAATTTCTGCTGGTAGCTCATCCGGAACATCTCCGCTCGCTGACACGACGCGCTTCAGTAAACAAACGTGAGGTATTAATTTATGATGGCGCTGTTGGCATGTGTAGCTCAGAGAATGGGCGATAAATTGAATCCTGGGAAAACAGATCTCAGGTACGGCTTGTGTTTGAGACTGTATGAGAAAGACTCGTTACTTTTTAAAGCAATAAAGGCACAAGGCCCAAGGGTCTTTGTTAACGTAAGAAAAATATTAAACAAATATTTTTCTTATGGGAAATACAGGTTTATTAAAAAGTACAAGCTGGTGCTATACTGAGTGACAGCTTCATTTAGACTAAATCTGCATCCATTAGTGTATCTATCTATCTATCTATCTATCTATCTATCTATCTATCTATCTATCTATCTATCTATCTACCCATCTTTTTATCCATACATCCATCCATTTTCCATCTTTCTATCCATCCATCCATTTTTATCTATCTATCTATCTATCTATCTATCCATTTTTCTATCTATGCACCCATCTTTCTATCCATACATCCATCCATTTTTCATCTGTCTATCTATCTATCTATCTATCTATCCATTTTTCTATCTATGCAACCATCTTTCTATCCATACATCCATCCATTTTTCATCTATCTATCTATCTATCTATCTATCTATCTATCTATCTATCTATCTATCTATCTATCTATCTATCCATTTTTCTATCTATGCACCCATCTTTCTATCCATACATCCATCCATTTTTCATCTGTTTATCTATCTATCTATCTATTCATTTTTCTATCTATGCACCCATCTTTCTATCCATACATCCATCCATTTTTCATCTATCTATCTATCTATCTATCTATCTATCTATCTATCTATCTATCTATCTATCTATCTATCTATCTATCTATTCATTTTTCTATCTATGCACCCATCTTTCTATCCATACATCCATCCATTTTTCATCTTTCTATCCATACATCCATCCATTTTTCATCTTTCTATCCATCCATCCATCCATTTTTCATCTTTCTATCCACCCATCCATTTTTCTATCTATCCATCCATCCATCCATTTTTCATCTTTCTATCCATCTATCTATCTATCTATCTATCTATCTATCTATCTATCTATCTATCTATCTATCTATCTATCTATCTATCTATCATCTGTCTGTCCATCCGTCTATAAATCTATCTATCTATCTATCTATCTATCTTTTATAAAAAAATGCAATTATTTTATTGTTTGTTTATTTCTAGAAAATATCAAAATAATAACTTTATTACAAATGCATTCAGACATCTCCCAAATTTTGGTTGCAAAGATTGTAACCTTATGTAACAATTAATAAATAAAACATATTTAGTTGGATCTCCTGAGGCTGATGATCAGTGTTTTTTGAAAATCCAGCAGATATTTTTACCAGCTATTCGTTGAACAAGAGCAAAAATAATTTCAAAAGAGTTTCACGCCCTATTTTATGAAGAATGAAGCCCTCCAAATGCCCCCAAAATCCCACAAACCTCTTCAGCCTGAAACTGATAAACTCGTTCCTTCAAATCCTGATTGTCAGTCGTGCTTTTCTCCAGGGTCTCCCTCTCTCTCTCTCTCTCTTTTCCTCTTAACTTCCTCCCAGCTCACACTATGTTCATCTGCAGAGTCAGCAGAAAGACGCCCCACTCTCTCTCTCTCTCTCTCAGGCTTTATTTCACTAATGTGGGCTGTATTTCCCTCATCCTCTGTGTGAGGAGCAGCAGATCTGCCTCTATAAATAACTGGAAAAAGCCAACTGATCCGTCTGAGGGTGAAACACAGGAAGCTCTCAGCCATACATCCTCGCCAGGACCAGCAGAGTCCCGAACGAACGCAACCAAAACAATCAGGTTTCTGCTAGTCTGAGACCAGAGACACACTGGATTCAGCTGAACGTTAGTGCTCCGTATATGAAGTCCAACTAGCAGAGCAGTGAACACTAAAGTCCAACGGCAGCTCATAAACACAACCTTGGCAGTATAGACTTTATATTTCAGCTTTAAGTGGGTTTTCCCTTTTACAAGCCAGAACCCAGAGACAGATGGGAAGGGTGAGTGCGCATTTATTTTTCAGTGATATATAAAAAGAGCAGATAGAAAAGCTCGATGCTACTCCTGCCCGTGACATCTCTCCTCGTTTGCGACTTCTCATTAACAAACAATACTGCTGTGAAATTGCTTTAATGACAATGTAATAAAATTGCTATTCTGCTCACAGATGGCCCGAGGCGCAGCACGATCCTACAGCGCTGCGTCAGACGGCCGCATGTGATGTGCCGCCGCTGCAAACCATATAAATTAACCCACTTATTCACCTTCTTTTCTTTCTTCAATCTTTCTCCATTTGTTTCTCCCTCGAAACAAAACGCACCATCCCAGAACATAAAACCGCTTCACCCCAGTGCACCGTCTCACCTTCATTCGCACACAGCTTCACAAGATTATTTCCTCAGTGTTTTTGTCTTGTTTGTAAACCCTAACTCTCAAAACACTTAATTGGTTTGAGTAGGACAAACTTAAATCAACTGTTATGAGTATTTAGAACTTTCTTTTTCTTTTGAGTTCACAGAACTGACATATTTCAAATAAACTGAAATGTTTCATTGTTTTGAGTTGTATGAACTCATTTCTTTTCATTTAGATGAACTTAAGTTTAATTTCTGCATGCTTTGCCCATAGCACTTGAAAAGGGAGAGTAAATGCTAAAATTAAATGTTATTTTGTGCAATTACTAAAAACGAATGTGAATGACTTTACTCAAGTTTACTCAAATATTTCAAGTTAAGAACAAAATAAAAATCTTAAACTTTGAGTTTCTTAACTTAAAAAATTATCATTCAACTTTTTTGAGTTCTGACAACTTAGGGGTTTACAGTGAAGTAAATAACTCATTTGATTTGCAAGAACTCAAAATAAAAAAGTTAATTAGGTAAATCTTTTATGTTAATTGCTTTCAAAATGTAGTTTGATAACTCAGTACTTCAAGTTAGGAGCAATTAACATGCATGAGTACTACAAACTTGAACTTGAAACTTGAGAGTTCTGCTTACTTAAAATTGGGAACATTATAACTCAAAAAAATGATGTAACTGATTACCTCAAATGTTTTGAGTTAGCCCAACTTATTCAGGTTTACAGTGCAGCACAAATATCGAAACATTCTTAAATCAAAATACATTTACTGGAGATGCAAAATGACTGAAGATATTTAAAGTTATTTCCGTTAACATTAGTTAATTCACTCTGAAATAATATGAAGACACAATGAACAACTGTGTTTATATTAACTGACAAAAGTTAATAAATCCTGTAAAAATATATTTCTCATAGTTAATGTTAACTAATGCATTTATTACCAATTGTAAATTGTTACTGCATGAACGCACTTAATTTTGATACATTACATTCAAGACTTTTTGTCATAAGAACATGTATCTTGATTTAAGAATGTGTAGATATTTGTACTGGAAAACAAGGCAGAAACACATCAGACCAGCTCATTCAGATATGACAGTAAGTAGCAGGAGTTTCCCTCTCCGAGAGCTGAGAGTGAACGTGACGTCAGAGGCTTCGAGTGACGGTTTGGCCTGAATGTGAGCCGCACATTGGCCAGATGTAGACTCGTATGCTAAAAGCGGATCAGCGCTCTGGCGCTGTGAGAGATATCAGATCAAATGAAGCTGGAGCGGGCGGAGGCTGGCACTTGGGAAGCAACAACTGAGTCAATTCTGCTAATTAACTGCCAATTAGCGGTCCCTAAATGCAAGCGATGCCGATGATGTTCTCTGGCAGCAGCTCGTCTCCACTCGTCCTCTCGTGCTGTATATTAAGAGAGAACGGACACTGCCGCGTCCCGCGAGAGTCCAAAAAAAGACTCGACAGTCTCATCTAGGTCAAAGTTAAATGGATAACCAGCAACTTCAGTCATCATTCTGCCCGTGTGCAACACAGAGAGAGACCGCAGGGCTCGTGTAGTCCACTAAAACCATAAAAAAAAAATTAATCTCTTAAACTGAAATGAAATAATAAATCATCATTTTAATTTAGTTTAATTTGATGCACTAAAAGAACTTCAACTGAAATAAAAAATAATAAAAACTATATATATATATATAAAACTATTGATTCAAAATATAAAGGATTAGTTCACTTCAGAATTAAAATTTCCTGATAATTTACTCACCCCCATGTCATCCAAGATGTTCATATCTTTCTTTCTTCAGTTCTTCTTCAGAAAAGAAATGAAGGTTTTTGAGGAAAACATTCCAGGATTTTTCTCCATATAGTGGACTTTACTGGGGTTCAACGGGTTGAAGGTCCAAATGTCAGTTTCAGTGCAGCTTCAAAGAGCTCTACATGATCCCAGACGAGGAATAAGAGTCTTATCTAGAGAAACCATTGGACATTTTCTAAATAAAATAAAAATTATATACTTTTTAACCACAAATGCTCATCTTGCACTGCTCTGAGATGCTCCACGCATGACGTAATCATGTTGGAAAGGTCATGAAAGATTAAGTCAAACGCACTTTACAAAAAAAGGTAAAACAACGATGTCGGATGATTTTGAAGTTGGAGAAGAAAATGAGATAGAGTTTTTTGCCCTACCGCGGTACTTCCGCCTACGTTGACCTTTCCAACATGATTACGTCATGCGTGGCGCATCACAGAGCAGTGCAAGATGAGCATTTGTGGTTAAAAAGTATATAAATTTTTATTTTTTTTAGAAAATGGCCGATGGTTTCTCTAGATAAGACTCTTATTCCTCATCTGGGATCATGTAGAGCTCTTTGAAGCTGCACTGAAACTGACATTTGGACCTTCAACCCGTTGAACCCCAGTGAAGTCCACTATATGGAGAAAAATCCTGGAATGTTTTCCCTTAAAAACCTTAATTTCTTTTCAAATGAAGAAAGAAAGACATAAACATCTTGGATGACATGGGGGTGAGTAAATTATCAGGAAATTTTAATTCTGAAGTGAACTAATCCTTTAACATAAACAATAATAGTATCTCAATGGTGCTGAAATAACACTGGGACGGCATGTGTTTAAACTCAATGACTTTCCCATGATCTGAGGAGGGAAATAAAAACTTCACAGGCCTGTTTATACTTTTTACATTACATTTGGAAAATATTAAGCCATTATTTTGAATTTCATAACAGCTGGCTGCGCCAACTGAAACGGTCATAAAAAACATAAAGCTGATCTGTTTGTTCGTGACTCATTTGAGTTCGGGGAGGGAAAGAGAGCGGGTTATGAAATTGTTTCTCCAGTTGTCCTAGTCTAAAACAGACCAAAATAAAGGTCTGACAGATCGAAGACCAGCAGAGATGGTTCAGTCTGGAGATGATGAAACGACAACACACAGACAGCAAAGAGTGTGTGTCTGTGGGCTTCAGGTAAGATGGCAATGTTAGACCTCCATGAAATCAAGCAAAGGTCATTCATAAGTCACCTATTCCACTCCATTTTTCAGCTCATTAGTCAAATGAGTTTCCATGAGTGACAATACAGAGAGAGAGAGAGAGAAGAAACACAAACAAACTTGGTTTTTCTTCATGCACTTTTAGCCCGGTGCAAACGTTCTTGTTTTTCCCAACAAATTTCATTTTTATCAAATTTTAAATCATCATACTTGAAACATACTTTGTCTAATGTCATATCTAGCATTTTAAGTGTCCTAAAACAATATACATATAACATTTCCAAGAAAGTTTTAACAAAAATCCAGAAGTTCCTGAACTCCCAGAATCGACTGCAAGAGTGACCAATAACGAGAGACAAACCTGTCTCTGTCTCTCTCATAATGATGTGTGTGTGTGTGTGTGTGTTTAGAGGAGGCGTGTTGCTGTCAGCATGTGATTAGACAGATAGAATAACACACAGATGCAACTGCACTTTCCTGTCGTGTGGTGTGTGAAGCGTCTCTCTCTCTCTCTGAGGTCAGACAGGATTGCTGAGCAGTCTCAGATTTAATTACCCATCGGCTACATAACGAACCACCAACACCAGTGACCGTCACACACATGCAGAGCAGAAGATCAGATCCACGGGCACAGACAGAGAGATGGAGAGGTAGACGGTCTTGTCCGAGCAGGAGACGCGCTGTCTATTGACACGTTACACAGAGCGCCCTTGTGCCTCCAGGTCTGATTGTGCCTCCGAACAAAGACGTGATTCAGGACGTCCAGCCTGAGAGAGCACGCAAACCTGTCTCTCTCTCTCTCCTGTGCTCTATATCAAAGGCAGGATCAGGACAATGACCATCACAGGAGGAATCCGGGACGCTTTTGGCCCATCAGCAGGAATGTCAGGTGGATGGAACGGATCTAACTGAGACCTGAGTGCGCTACACACAAAACAACCTGACCTGAGATATATATATGATATATATAGATAGATAGATACATAGATAGACAGCACTCTTTTTTCGGTATCTGTAGTCTAAAACTAAAAGCGTTCACCCAGCCTCGCTCGTTCTCTCTGTGTGGTTCTTGTGGGGTTTGCGGGTTATTTCAGCATTAATCAGCATGAAACAGGCAAAGCAAGTCAATTTTCTGCTGCTGTAGGTGTGTGACGGCATAAAAGCTGGGTTACCGCTGTAATTGAAACGCCATCCACACCGCCAGGCGGGTGAAAGGCAGATAACGGCACTTCCTGTGGCCAATTTAAGTACCTGGTCAGACAAATCAAGCTCATTCTCCAGGCGCGCCGCTCATTGTGAGCCGGCAACAGAATGAGGTGTAGGGGAAAAATGAATCACAAAAGCAAAAAAATCAATTGACCCCGAGGTGCGCGCGGGCCCGCGGGCCGATAAAGCCGAGAGCCGCCGCCTGTACCCGACAGATAGAGCGCTCCGTAAATGAGTCCGCTTTGATAAATACATTAAGGGAAGCTGTGAATAAAAGGCAGGGACTACTCATTTGTAAATAGAAGCTCCACTACACGGAATTAGACTGATAAAATAGCGCTCCGTATAATTAAGTTTGTGTAAGGCCAGAAAATCCGTGCAAATACCTTCCCGGTGTTTTGAAAAGAAGCTGTCAGCTCAATTAATCTGAACATCGGCCGGAGAATGTAGCGAACGAAATTAAGCCAGCGATAAAAAAAGAGCCCGGGCGTGTATTTTGATAAATAATTCCTGTATCATTTCTTTGGCTCTGTGATCATTTTATTTAATCCACCACCTCCAGTTATGAGCTAAGCCATCTACAAAGACGCTGCCGGCCAGAGCGCTGTAGCTGTAATCCGGCACGGAGCGCCGATCGGGGGCGGGGAGAGCGCTCGGCTCTTGGGGAGGAGGTGTACCGCTGTCCTCTTCCCCTTCGTGCATCAAAGGGAATGAAAATGTGTGTCGAGCGGCAAAGGGACGCGGCGATAAGGCGAGTGCGGTCCGTGCGCGAATGCTTTCCGACGGTCAGCGCTGCTGGTAAAAGACATGAAAAGTGACTTGACTCACCAGTTGTTTACTTGTAAGATGGTGAGGCCCGTGTCTTGAGCGAGCTGCTTTTTCTGTTCTTCTGACGGATATGGGTGCTGCAAGAGAACACAAGAGAGACTCATGGATCATGGGAAACAACAGAGAAAGAGTGTGATGTGCTGTGTGTGTGCACTGCCAGTCATCTAGATGAGGCAAACATTACGCAAATGACTATGAAAGCTTGTTTCCTCCATGAAATAAAAAAGGTAATTGCGAATTTTTAGAGATATAAACTCACAATTATAAGTTATAAAGTCAGAAATGGGTGATATAAAGTCAGTATTGACCGTTCGCAAAGACCCGCACCCCTTAGTTACTGTTGCTACGTCCGACAAGCCATCCCGCTCTCACGCCACACATCATGTTTGGAACAATACATTGCGGAGCAAAGAGGACACTGACAACGCATCGACAGACAAGACAGAATAGGTTACTTTTGATATGAAAGTCTCAAATTTCAAAAGTTGTACTTTTTAAAGAAATTTAAACAATAAATATCATTTTGTGGCTCTTTAATGTGTCGTGACAGATTGCTGTAGCCTCAGTTCAACCGGCTCGTGAATCAATCATCTCTTCGTACATTCATTTATAGCATCAAATAAACATGAATGAACAGCAGAAGGAACGTTGTTTCAATCGCGGAAACACGTCAATGCACACCATTTTTCAAGTTTGACGACTCGCTTGTTGTATTCCTCACTTGTAAGTCGCTTTGGATAAAAGCGTCTGCCAAATGAATAAATGTATAAATGTAAGTTCAAGTCCACCGACGTTAATCTACTAACTCCCCTGACTGCTTTGTCGGACAAAATGGTGGATTCGGCGTTGTGATTGGTTAGATCGCCTGTCAATCAAACTCTGAACGGGGGTCAATTGCAATGCTATCTCATGACCAATTCGTACATATTTTACAAGGTGGCTAATTCATATGAATTCATACGACCTCACTCACATACAAATTCATACGATTTGCCTAAACCCCAGTGACGGGTAGGTTTAGGGGCGGGGTTAGAGGTAGGTAACTCGTAAAATACGTATGATTTATCAAAAATTGTACAAATTTGTACAAGTGAGGTCGTATGAATTCGTACAAATGAGCCACATAAAATGCATACGAATTGCCATGAGATCAGGTTGTCAATTGTGAGATACAGTCATAAAAAAAGTCAGAATTGCGTGATATAAATTCACAGTCGTGAGTTATAAAGGCAGAATTGTGAGATACAAACTCGCAATTGTGTGTTATAGTGTCCAGTTGTGAGGGGAAGAAGAATGTTTTTTCTCAGAATTGCGAGTTTATAACTCACAATTCTGACATTTTATCTCACAATTCTTACTTTTTTTTCTCAGAATTGCGAAATTTAAACTCGCAATTGTGTCTTATAAAGTCAGAAATGTGAGATATAAACAATTCTGAGAAAAAAAGTCAGAATTATAAGATAAAAAGTCGCAATTACACTTTTTAATTTTTAATTTAGTGGCGGAAACAAGCTTCCATACTAAACAACCGCCAACTATAGTTGACTACTTTTCTAGAAGACTGGTAGAAACAATGAATAGCTGTGCTACATGTGGAAATGGTGCTGTGGACCAGAGTCCGCTCCCCAAATCAATAGACATGACCATGATGCTGCACTTCATTATGTTCTGTTTGTGAAGATGACAAAAGGTTGAATAAAATACATTTTTGGCTGCTGCGCCTCAGAGGTCTAACAGCACTCGTCAGTGTCAAAAAGACTGAGATGACCAATCAGATAAAAGAAGGCGGGGCTTTACAGATTAACATGAATTCCAGTGCGACTTCAGTCTTATCAGTGAAAGAGTGTGAGCTAAATTTACAACCAACAGCAATATCCAGTGATGCAAACTACTAGACTTTCTAGTGAAAATGAATTAAATTTTCATGATCATGTAATTCATAACTGAATGTGATGAGACAAGAAACAATAATATGTTTGTATGCCAAATATGATTAGGAGTGAATGTGTGCATATTTTAAAACAAAAATATTATTTGCAAATTGTTTTTCCTTTATTCGCTCCAAAAAAAGGCCTAAATGTAAGATTTATGTATTTGAATTGCATATAAACTTTCCATCCATTTGAATTATATTTTATAGGCCTATATATATTTTTAATGTGTACTTTAAATGCTTAGATTTTTTTTAATTCCTTTAAATAAAAAGGGTATTTAATGGAAAAAAAAGTAATTGTTCTATATGCGTCGGCTGTGAATCTTTAGTTGACAGATGACTGTAATAACGAGCTGATGGATTGAATCCGCTGTGATAAATAAAGGATATTCACAGTGTGCTGTGCACGGCCTGTAGGGATGAGTCGCTTACATTTGCTGCAATATGTGTTAAATTTTAATAGTTCCTAACACTGAAGCTGGAGTCTTGCAAACAGACAATATGATAAGAGATCAGCGGGGTGAGGAGTGCAATTGAATCGGGATTGGACCAATTAATGGAAGTATGGAAAACCACAGAAAATACCAGATCCGTACGGCACTGCAGTGAATTCTCCAGTCAGATTAAACGTATCGCTCGGAGCGGAAAGACGGAAAACATCCTCCTTTCCTCGACGGTTAGAGAAATGACTTCAGCTTGTGTTGTGCTGAACGCAGGCCAAGCGCTAAAGCAAGACGTTTCTGCAAAGGTCTCTTATTGCCAGAAGTCGCACCTGCAAACACAATCCCCGCGCGGGATGCAATGATACAATTTGTGTCACTGTTGATCTGCCAAATGTGACATGATAGAAATGGCAGGATTGAATTTGTGCCGTGCGTGTCTCAAGCATGACGAACAATAGTGATCCGCACTGACAGATGTCTTTAAGAGGCAGATTAAGAACCAAACAAACCACACGCTCTGCTTTTATTCAGCCACCGCCTCACATGTGCGCCCACACACACGCACACGCACACACACACACATACACACACACACACTAGGTGTCTTTCTCTTCTAGTAGGTCATTCTTGAAAATTTTTAAAAAGTCACCAAGAACAAAACCATAAAAATGAGCCGGACTGACACGCTGCTGAATCTTGACCCTGAGCGCTCACGTTGAGAAACGAACGGCCGAGGTTTAATTAAAGAGCGGGAGGAGGGAACATTTCAGGAATGTGTCCAATTAATTAGAAAACAATTGTAAGATTGAACAAATAATGAAGGAAAAAGAGACGCATGAATCAGATTTCTACTTGTGCACACTGGAGCTTTTAATATGCTAAAATCATTAACAAAGAAATATGATAATGGGCACATAGAAATACATTTTTTGATTGCTAAGTGCTGACATATGCTTGGCAAGACAAGGTCCATTTTCTGTGAGGCGCACATACACGTGTGTGTGTGTGTGTGTGTGTTTCACTGACAGCATCAGGTTGTGTGATGGGTTCTCTGTCATTATTATTATTATATAGATATATATATATATATATATATATATATATATATATATATATATATTTGCAATTGGCAACTGCCAAAAGCCTTTAATCAATAACAAATTATTGATATACAAATTATATATATACATTTTTGGTTAATTTTGAAAGTAAGCATTAATTAAATCATGTATGTGCCAGCCATTAAAACAAACCCATATCGGTGATAAATACTGTTTTAAAGGGGACATATAATGCCCCTTTCACAAGATGTAATATAAGTCTCTGGTGTCTCCAGAATGTGTCTGTGAAGTTTCAGCTCAAAATCCCCCACAGATCATTTATTATAGCTTGTCAAATTTGCCCCTATGAGAGCAAAAACACACCGTTTTTGTGTGTGTCCCTTTAAATGCAAATGAGCTGCTGCTGAACAATCCTCATTTTGGCTGCGTGAGATTCTCCAGCTTTGTTGTTGTTGAGCTGTTAAAGCCCCGCCCTCTTCTGGAAAGGGGGCGGGGCTTTAACAGCTCAACAACAACAAAGCTGGAGAATCTCACGCAGCCAAAATGAGGATTGTCAGTAACGGTGTTCAGCCTTACATTGTTCAAACCGGAGTCGACACTGATGGAGAGACTCAGGAAGAAGTTACAACTTTTAGAATCAAACTGGACGTTTCTGAATGGTTAGTGGATAAATTTATGTAGTTGCTGTGGAGTTGATTCAACTCATCCACTAGCATGTGCCGTCATGTTCATCTTTTGTGTTGAATTGACCCTCGTTTGTGAAGCAGTCCGGCGTAAAATGACGGCATGTCAACAACACTCTACTACAACAACTCTTCCTCTTCTCTAAAGCAGCCCAACATGACCCCGCCCCCTTTGTTGTGTGTTCTCGGGGGCGGGGTTTATGTACATTTTTGCGGTTTGTGATGTCACTAATCCGGGAAGAAGCTTGTTTTAGTCCCTACCAGCTGTTTGTTGTAGTCCTTAAACAGATTTCTGTAAAAGAAAATATCTCCCTTTGCACTGAACTTTAAGTGTCGTAACTTTGCAGATGTTGTTTATGCTCAAACAGCAACATTACACACTAACTACAGTTAAAAAAGCGAAATCATACTCAAACACCCCTTTAAACTAACCAAAGACACGTTTGAAGAAGTGTGATGACATTATATCTTTTTCTCCCCGACAGGAAAAAAACAGAAAACGCTTAAAACCCTTCAAAGCCAGCTTAAGATATCCTGACCGCAGACACACAATATACAACAGATCCGGTTTCATTGAGCTCTGTTCCACAAATCACTGTAAATACAGACCTTGGGCCTGGTAAACAGTGCAAACGGCCATGGAAATGTGTGTATGTGATTTCCCATGCACATACTGGGATTTATAAAAACATTAGCGCAAATATGTGTGCACTATCCGCTCACTCTGGGCTGTGATGGCATTCACAAACTGTATTATCATGTACTGGTGTTTTAACCTGGATGGGAATATGCATATGGGTTATGCACAGAGAGATTAGCTTCACATATGTGGTGGGGATGAATGTACACACAATCTTACACTTTTAAATTGAAACCTATGCAAAGTATTGTACCTCAATATTTATTTATTTTTTTAATGGATCCCAAATTTTGCGTTCTGTAAATACAGCTGTGAAACCAGAGTAATGCACATCCGAATGACATCGCAGGTCGAGTCTAGCACTGTAAAATAGGGCATCAAATGACAAAACAAGTGAAACCCGAACACAGCACTACCTTTATATGAATTATTAATTCCGTCCAGCGGTGTGCATGACACGCTAACAGCACGATGAAGAGTAAACTTAGCATGAGAGATCAGAGAAAGATTGAAAGTGTTCCTGTCGCTTTAAACTCAATCAATAGAGTGAATTACTAAGAGCCGGAGCAATATCCTGAGAAACGGACTGACCACAGAATGTGAAGAGGTGCAGTCTATAAATTATTAGACAGAAAAATGAGCAGCTTATTTTATTGCAGATGCCAGCGCTAGCCGGCGATCGAATCAACTGTTAATTACGCTGCAGCCTGTTAATGGCACCGGCTTTTTGCTGCTTGCGCCATTCCGAACGCACACACGCGGTTCGGGAAGGAGTCCTCTGGGATGTGTCAGTGCATCATACAGTCCGCGGCAAGTGCATGTGGGGCGATTTTATTTCCCAGAGTGCATGTGTGTGCATGTGTGTTTGCACTCTATTGGCTAAATTACAGGGTGTGATGTG
Source organism: Megalobrama amblycephala (assembly GCF_018812025.1). Lineage (NCBI taxonomy): Eukaryota > Metazoa > Chordata > Actinopteri > Cypriniformes > Xenocyprididae > Megalobrama > Megalobrama amblycephala. The sequence goes on along the minus strand of NC_063048.1, from coordinate 2,285,915 downwards.
CTCTTCACCGCAACTCAATGTAACGTCGAGCCTGAACCCCCAGTGCCCCCAAACACACATCAACCCCCCTTCACACACACACACACACTCTCCCCAACAGAGCGGCTGACCGTGAGCTTGATGAATGACTTCATCAGTATGAGGCCAGACTGCAATGAATTAAAGAGTCCTGCAACCTAATGAAACCCAGCACATCCCCCAACTGAACTACTGAACAGCTCTCTGTCGCTGCAGCCAAATTCACATATCCATCCTAAATAATATGCGAGATAAGAATTAGCGCTCAGGAGGACAAACAGTCAGCCAAATGATGCAGTGTATTTTTTGAGTGAGTAGTTTAAATGTTAAGCTTTAAAGGATTAGTTCACTTCAGAATTAAAATTTCCTGATAATTTACTCACCTCCATGTCATCCAAGATGTTCATATCTTTCTTTCTTCAGTCGAAAAGAAATTAATGTTTCTGAGGAAAACATTCCAGGATTTTTCTCCATATAGTGGACTTCACTGGGGTTCAACGGGTTGAAGGTCCAAATGTCAGTTTCAGTGCAGCTTCAAAGAGCTCTACATGATCCCAGACAAGGAATAAGAGCCTTATCTAGAGAAACCATCGGTCATTTTATAAAAAAAAAAAAAAAACTTTTTTAACCACAAATGCTCGTCTTGCACTGCTCTGCGATGCTCCACGCATGACGTAATCATGTTGGAAAGGTCACGCGATCCAGTGTCTACAAAGTCAAACGCACTTTACATTAAAAGGTAAAACAACAATGTTGGACGATTTTGAAGTTGGAGTACCCTACTTCTGCCTACGTCAAACATGACCTTTCCAACATGATTACGTCATGCGTTGAGCATCACAGAGCAGTGCAAGACGAGCATTTGTGGTTAAAAAAGTATATAATTTTTATTTCTTTTAGAAACTGACTGATGGTTTCTCTAGATGAGCCTCTTGTTCCTCGTCTGGGATCATGTAGAGCTCTTTGAAGCTGCACTGAAACTGACATTTGGACCTTCAACCCGTTGAACCCCAGTGAAGTCCACTATATGGAGAAAAATCCTGGAATGTTTTCCTCAAAAACCTTATTTTTTTCCGACTGAAGAAAGAAAGACACGGACATCTTAGATGACATGGAGGTGAGTAAATTATCAGGAAATTTTAATTCTGAAGTGAACTAATCCTTTAAGGTAATGCATTTAGCTAGATGCTAACATGCTAACACAAACAATATGTGACAAAGGCGATAGTATGCCAAGATACTGCTGTGCTATCATACGGCACGCTCAAAATTGTGCACTTTATTTTTCTGTTTTGGAGGTTTGTGGAACTGAAATGAAGGGCACATTCTCATAACTCCATTGTCCCTTAACAACAATTTCATTTATTCTCCAACTACTCCATCATCGCTGAAGGATTTGAGTTTCCCCGTGACGCGCAGCTCAAATTGACTGTGATCGTTTCTGTATGTTTAATCAAACTGAGCGCAGCAAGATAACACAGACTCCCAATAAAATCAATCAAAGCCCAGAATGACATTTTAATATCTGCTACACAGAAATCTGCAGAAAGATTGGCACATTTTAAATTTAGAGAGGCTGTTAATAATGCATTTACATATGTGTGTTTCTGCAAGCATGATATTCCAACCAAATGAAGGCTGCAGGTTTATTTTGATAAGACTGATTTGAATATAATATATATCCCATTTTACAACGCAAATTCATGAATAATTGTAATGTGGTGTGTTTGTTGTAAATATTTCACACTGTGAGAAAGACAGATTTGTTTAGAAAGTTAACTTTGATTATGAAATGACTCATGGTGTGTGTCAGCAGCGCTGTGATTGATGTCTGCTCAGCAGAACAGAAGCTAAAAGACTGTTTTGTTTAAAAGATGGACAAAAGGAGTTTGCTTCTATGTACTCTAGTAGTTTGTGTGTGTCTAAGGTTAAATGTGTGTGCTTAGGTAGGGTTTTGTGTGCGTTTGATTTTCTTCAGCACTACGCTGCATCCAGACAACAAGGAGGAAGCCGGCAAGAATGCAACTTGTCTCGCTCACACACACACACACAAAAGAGAACACGTCCTCGGTTTTATGAAATCACAAATACACCCCCTGATGCTCAAACGATGTGTGCATACCAGCAGTCATTGTGTTCATCAGCATGCACACGTATGAACAAACCCTTCTTCGTGCAGCTCTGGGATCAGATTCGGTCGTGACTGTTTTTTTTTTTTTTTTTTTTTTTTTCAGAGGTAAAACAGTTTCAATTTATGTGGCTTCAAAGGGGCACCTGGAGCCCAGCGCACCATGAAAAGCTATTGAGGAGAGCAGCTAGACTCCCTCTCTTCATATGTCTCTCTCTCTCATTCTTTCTCTCTCTGTGCCCCCACAACAATTGCTGGCTGGGCTGGGCTCGGAGCCGCTGGACTGCCGCCAGCCCCCCTGTTTGCTCTACACCAATAATTTATGTTCACTGAAGATGGTGCAAGGTTCTAGAGCGACTCTAGCTATCAATTTGCCTGCCAAGCAAACTGTTGCCCCGCAAAAAACATGGATTGGCAAGGCCAGGCGGAGGGGGATGCTGGGAGGGGTGTGTGGAGGAGGTGGGCACCCCCGTGAGGTTGGCCTGGAACGCAGTTGCTGAGGGTAAACAAGCATTAGTGCTAAAAATCAATCACTCCCATTCTCAAGGCCGTCAGAGAGAACCGCACAGGGGAACAAACACACACCCACTGCAGTGAGAGATACACACACAGCAAAACACACATTGAGAGATACAAACAATTAGAGAAAAGTTTTGCTCTTTAACGGCTGTTGTTAGCTGTAACTGCTCTAGCAACTGACATGTGCTCTCTCAGTTATGATGCTTGCCTTCTGCCCGTGAGGAAAAAAACAATGAGCCTAACAGCATTGAATATAGGTCCTGTGCCTCTTTAGATGAAGTGCAGCACAAATGGTTATGTTCTGAAGTTCGCAAATCACTAACACTGACTAGGAGTAGCATTAATATTGATGCTTGACTCGGCAAATCCCACTAATAAGAGTGAGTGTGAAGGGTGTAAAGCAGTGGGGGTTTGTGTAGACCTTGTGATTTGGACACAAAAAAACCCTCTTCTATGTGTGTGTGTCTGGATGTGGCCCACAGCCATAGTGATGAGGCTAGTTAATCATCAGATCAGGTTCATGGCTTCTCTTACAGACGCGGCCAGTCGGCTCTTTCAAGGGGAGGAACCTGATCTCCATGTCCTTGCGTAGGGAAAGGGGAACAGAAGATAGACTGAATCTCCTCTCATCCTCTTAACCCTCTGGCTTTAGGGTGTACATTTGACCAAATTAAAGTCTCACCACAACAGCCCTAGAATTTGTCTTTCCACCTGATCAGTCAAACACTTCTGGGACAGGAGTTTAACTTAATTTTTTGCAGCAGCTTCTGTCATCAACTGGCTATTTTTAACTGCATGCAGATTGAGAAGCATTCCCTGTCTTAACAGCGGTTTTCAAACGGATTCATTTCACACTGGAAAAAGTGGAAGGGAAAGTGAATGGGAGTTGAGAGCAGTACAGAAGTCTTGTCAGTTGACACTACTGCTGTCATAAAGTCATGTGACCACTCATGCTCAGAGGCAAATTGGCAAATCAAGTAGATAAACATGACCTGAGTTCACACTGTAAAATGAAAGCCTGTGAAATAAGGCAAACAACCGGCTGGCCTCAGAACAAATTCACAACTAAAACGATAAAAAAATACCTTTAGATATCTGGCCTAACAAGATAGAGGCAACGATGCACTGCTCATCCAAAATACTGAGGGTGCACAGAGCAAGAATTCTCTCTTGTCGCTGCCTTCACCAGTCTGTAATGACTTGATTAGTCTAGATGGCACCCGTGAGCAACGGAGCCGAGACCTCATGGGTCACGTTCATTAGGCCACTGGGCTACTACCTATGGCTTACTGCTGTCTTGCCCCCACCATCCCACAGGGCAAGACTTACTTACGCTATTCTTTAATATATTTTGCCTGCATGAGAGAGAGAAAGGGATGTTTATTGCTCGTGGGGTACATGGACTGGGCTGGAGAACAGAAATGTTGTCCAAAAGGCCACTGGGCAGCCAAAGAACAACAGGGTCATTCTCCTTGCAGGCAACAAAGTAGTTCACCAACCCCTCAATATTCCAGCCAACCCCTTTTATGCAAGCAGGTCTTGGCAGCACACATTATTGTAAGACTCCTCTTGTGCTGGCATTTGAGACTGAAGGACAAGGCAATAGAACAGGCTAATCTAAGATATACACTGCACATATAATTTAGCGTAGTAAGCTTTCTTAATAAGGCAAAGGGTTATTTGCACATGCTGTCTCTGTTGCTTGGTTTGGGAGCAGCAATTAATGGCATGATAGCATCTTTTACCAGTAGTCGAAAAAGAATAATCCAAAGATCTAAACCTGTAATGTTATGTTTCATCTGTTGCACCAGCAAATTCAAGTTGTCAAATCTGCTTTACAGTCAAAACTCACAGTAGAGGAAACCTCGATGTTTAGCCATTAGCTGGGAATGTGGAGCAACCAAGCAGCCGGCAAACAGCTGCAGGGGCAATTTCCTGTAGGTTAATGATGCTAAAAATGCAGAAGTCAAGCATGGCGCCCATTTAGTTGGCTCTCCAAAAGGACTAAACTATGTATCAGCATAGAGAGGCCGCCATGGAGGTTTTCAGTAAACTAAAACAATCAAGTCAACCGAAGCAGGACAGAAAAAGCCAAAGATCTCTCGCAGTCATGATCGCAGAAACCTTACGAGACAACTGACGGAGCCAAAGCAAAGCTCAATTCACACCCGGGCGTCAGTACTACAGACTCAGGCAGTGGATTGCTATGAGCCCTGGGGACTCTCCACTCTTGATGCTCTAGACTAAGGGATGTATGAAGAGTTTTAATGGCTCTAAGAGCAGTAGAGCTAAGGAACAGAGCAAAGGGCCCCTTTTCAGTGCATTCCAGCTGCCTGTGCTCTCCCCATAGTGCTCATCTGCACAATCCTGCCCTGAGGTCTGCTGACCTCTGACCTGACTGACCGGCTTGGCTGTAGGCTTCTCGTTTGTTACTGACTTTATCCACTGACAAAGCAAGCAGGAAACTGGCAGCTACCCAAAAATCCCATGAGAGGATGACCAACAGCTTGCTCAGCTTACCGTTTATTAGTGGATGGGGGTCAACAGGCAGCTCAAATAAGAAATGTAGCTGGCTTTCTTATTTTTTATTTAGCTAAAGGTTACCTAACTAATGAAACTGAACAGGTAGAAAGGAAGTTTGAAACCTAAAAGGTTGATGAGAATTGCAACCTTGAATCTATCAGAGCAGATTAACAACTTGTGCAATAAATGCAGGGTTGTTCAAACCCCAAAAGGAGCGATTCATGACAGGATTGAGTTTCCCTATCACTGTGCCTTTGAGCAAGGAACTTGACCCCACATTGGTTTGGGTGGACAGTCCTTGTAGTAAATGTACTGTAGGTCCCTTTGGATGAGAAAGCGTTCACTAAACTGGCAAATAAAAGAGTACATATCAGTTCTCTCTCTGTCTTTCTTCTTTCTGCACTTTGCATGGTGCATACTGAGGCATCAAAGGGAGCTACAGTAATCCAAACACCGTCGTTACTCTGAAAGTTTACGCGCTGCCCTAGAGGGAAAGATAAAAAGGGATTGTCAGGATCCACTTACAGCTTTTTGGGCTGATCCAGGCCACAAGCAAGAACTGCGAGCTCAAACACAGCAGAGTGCTGCTGGTGCACTGGACTCCAGCAGGACGGAAGAGCAAAGGGAGGTCATTAACCTCTGCGACTAAAATGCACTCAGATGGCTCCCTGCTCTGGAGGCTGATGACAAGCGTCTGTGTTCTTTTCAACAACTTGTTGAGCTGTCTCCACCCCCACCACCTGCCCCCACCTCTGAAACCAACACCAGCCATCCCCATCTCAGGAATGTAACCCAAGCCCCACTCCTCTCCAATCACTTTGCAGAGAAGCCTGCTTGAGGTGTAAGACAGCTGTTGTTGTGTTCTTTACACAGTGTGTTTGTGTATTTTCTCTGCCATTACTTCTAAATCTTCCCTTTTTCCCCCCTTACTCAATCCCTCGCCACACCGCTGCACAATAATTCATGATTCAGTGCAGTCAGTACAGTCAACTTTGACTGACGGGAATCGAGCGGCGTGCCTCTATAATGGTGAAAGTGCTTCAGTAATGGCTATGCCATTGAGGGTTGGGCTCTGTAGAGGAAGATCTAGTGCAGAAGTCATTACCACATACTAAAACCAAATGAAGCCAAGAGCATTCAAAATAAAGCTCTGCAGGGCAGGAAAAACTGTTTCCCATCATGTTTTCAATGTGGTTCCTCACCTTTAACTCCAGCGTTTAGACTCTTGGGAAGGTCTGGGCCATAAGGCTGTCTGCTGATTCACGTAATGTCTCAGGAAGTTATTTCCCTGAAAGAGGCCACCCCCACCCTTTCAGCAGAGGAATACAGAATGGAGATGCACGGTGCTGGTGGAAACATCCATGCTTTGCAAATAAAAAGCATACCATGGACGACCACCAAGAGCCACTTGTTTAGGGACATATGACATACTACTGAACTGGCTTTGTAGATCGCTCTAATCCTGGGTCCTTCTGATGTTCTTCCACATTTCCATTACTGTCACTAGTTACCAAATCCATTGCAGTAATTGCAGCCTCGTTGTAAGGTTGGGGAAGCTACACAGCAAAATTGCTAACATCTGCAGAGTCTCCTCCATGTGTCAGGGGCTCTTCTTTGCTAAAGAACATTTTTCTAGTCGGCACAGCTTGTTTCAAAAGCTCACTCCACATTTGTTTACTTAATTCTGCTCAAAACATGCCTTAAAGAGATTCCTCACCGTTAGAGTACAGATGACATAAAATGATGCGTGAAGTCTTGCCTTCCTTTTCCTCCATAGGCTTCATTACTTTTTAATATGTGTGCAGGAAGAGGGAAAAATGGCGTTTAGATAATCAATGGTACAGAGGCAGTAGCCCATTAATCTCTCCATGGATTCCGTTCTAATATGCACACTTGCTTGGGTAAACATGGGCTCTGCTGTGGTGCACGTGTCTGCCTGGATGGGCCACTTAATGAAACATTCAGTCTTTGCTTCCTTTTGAGGAGATTTTGCTGAATGAAAAATGAACTGTCTGCTATTTGCCACGCCAAGAAGCGTCAACGTTTTATTGAATTCAGGTGGGAGTTGTACGTAACCCCCATGTGAACGGGACAAACAATGAAAGCAGCAGCCAGGAAATGGTGTGAGCACTAGAGCAGGTCCCTATGGAGATTTTATCAAAGATCCCTAATGCAAACAGCAGCACAGCTGACCGGGGGGAGGCACACGAAAGCAGAACAGAAAGAAAGGTGACCTGCAGCACTGAACCAGGACAGAGGAAGAAGATAAACATGGCACAGAGAGAGAAAGAGAGCCTCTTGTGTGGAGGTGTAGATGTAGAGGAGGATGTATACAATGACCGCCAGTTGGGGCAGCTCTGAAACTAGAGCTAACCGCTGGGCTCACGAGCCCTCCTCTTGATGCGCAAAGAGCCACCTGTGGACAGAATTGGCTGCTGTGACTGTCTCCTTAGGTAACTGAGATACACCTGTGGGGACGCGCTCACTCCTGCGCCTGCATCCCGTGCATGTGACGTCAGATGGGAGGAAGAGAGAGAAACAGAGCGGAGTAATCTGGAGGAAACGGTGGGCGGCCTGGCAGCCATAAACACAAGGACAAACAGCAGTGAATGCACGACATAAGCCAGGGTAAAGTTTGATATGCTTTACATGTCGGAGGGTAGCTGGTGGGTGAAGAAAGACAAAAAGCCGTGGCTAAGAGGATTGCGAGGCGGTGATAGTGCACGCCGGAGCCCCGAGGTGGCAGAGATTTGTGCCTGTATGGAAATGTATGATTCACCCCCCCAGCAGCGTGCTCCGCTGCCGTGAACATGCTATACTTCATTTGCTGGCGATTATGCAGGTTGCTGGCCCTCTAAGCCCCTTTGAACTTGTAATTGCCGCCGGTTTTAAATAATGAACATTAAGGGAGATTCAGAAGAGTGTGTGTAATTACAGGTTTTCCCTCCTTTTCTTCTGCTCCCTGGTTGAAGGGGGAGAGGAGGAGGAGAAAGAAGGAGGAGGTTATGCTTGCTGAAATCCGTTGTGTCTTGCCAATTCTCTTTATCTAAATCGCTGTAGATTTGAGCAGGGATTGCCGTGCCCCGGGGACATTACAACTACTGCGATCTGATCAATATTCACATGCATTCACATCTGGAGCCAAAACGCTCCGGTTTGATTAGGATATCTGCCTTTAGTAGATTTTCTTTTATTTATCTCTCTCTTTTTGTGAATATTTTTGATACTGCTCACAGGTTTTAGTTTTCATGAAAAACTTGAACAGTGAGTAGATACTGGCATCATAGCATGGCGGCACAGTCGATGGAAGGCTTCAGTTTGCCAGCATCTTGGGAGGCTGAACGGAAACCACGGCAAATTGGTGCATTTTGTTTGTTGCCTTTGATGCACCATTCAAGATACGAAATTATATTTTGCAGTCACAGCGCTCGGTCGTCATTATGAAATAGCAGAAAGGAGGTGCAGACAGAGCTCAGAGGGAGGCTCGTGAGGAGAAGTGCTGGAAAAACAAAACAGAATAAAAACAGCAGCAGAGAATGGGCGGGAAGATCACAGAGCAGAAATAGAGCTCTGGGATTCAGAGGAGCGCCAGTCCCCTGACAAACTAAACAGAGAAGCACAGTCTGGTTTTGATTTTTGCTCCAAACACACATACACGGCCATCCTCTCTTAGTTTTCTGCTTTTATGTCTGAGTTGTTTCTTCGACCACACCCCTAGTTCCTCCCTCTTTTCAGCCTGAGACACACTCTAAACGAGTATACACATTGATTACACACAATTTATTAGTTATAGCTTTGCCACAAGGGGTGCTATAGTGGGCATTAGAGTTCTCATCTATGACTAGTTTCATCTTTTAGGTTAACAGTATAAACAGAATCATGCTGAGTAAGTCCATGAGGGGGAAAAACACAAAACTTCTGAGCTGAAAACTAACATGTGCTCCAAAGTTTCAAGATTTCCTTCACATGCACCCGTTAGCCAGCCTGGTGTTGGGGGCAGACACGTGTGGGTTGGACTGAGTGGAGGTCAGTTGGATCTGTCCAGTGAGATCTAGAGTTACTAAACTAGAGTTCTTGTTCTCCTCACTGTTTATGTGTATCTTCAGGTCAGAGCAAAAGCATTCGCCTCCACACACACACACACACACACATGCATGGAACAGCGTGTTCCAGCCTGTCCAAGCTGTCTTTATTAATACCGACTCAGTCTGGGTATGTAGGAACATTCCAAGTGTCTGCAAGGTCATCCCTCAACTGACAAAGATTTCAGAGACTCATTCATCTCCAAAAAGCATCAATCCTTGATAAAACATGCCGTAAGTTCAGTCTTACACAACATACAGCATGATTCTCAAAGACAAGATCAAGAAAGAGGAACACACTAACAACAGCCTTCAGGTTACAAATGTTATTACACAGAGACATATTAAAGCGAAATGCAGCTGCAACAGTTTAAACAAAGATGCAGTGATCTGAAAACAAGAGGCAAAGCTAATGCTTAACAACATAATGCCAAATGCTAGTTGATACAAAACCAAGACCAAGATCTGTAAAACACTGTAAACATACATACACACATGGACAGCAACTATTTCCCTTGCATATGGGAGATGAAGGCTGATGTGGGTCTCACATAATTCCACAACCTGCGAGTCACTCGATATGGACATTTGGTCAGCTGACTGTAGCAGCATGCAGTTTGCAGCGACATACTTGATTTTCTAGATTTACAACAGGTCTGAATCAACAGAGGCAGACAGAGTGTTTCCACTGTTCAACACACAGATTCACCAAAATTGTTTCCATTCTCATCATTGCCACAAGGGGTGTAATAGCACACATTAGTGTAAAGAGTATTCTTCTATGGCTAGTTTTCACTGTCAGATATGATAAGAATGTTGCTGATCAATTACGTTAATGTTTATAGTTAGTTAACTGAACACATCAGGGTTAATGGCACACACATTTGAAGGTTCAATAGGGTAAAGTATGTTTCTGGTCTTCAGGCTTCCTTACACACACACACACACACAAACACATACACAGAACTGAACTGTTATATAGGCTGCACTGGTGATGGATGGCAAACACACCCATGATAGATTAGTGTTCCCCCGCTGCAGCCCCCCGGAGCGTCACTAAACAACCTTGCTGGGCCTTAAATGAAACCACTGCTTTAAGAATGCCCTGCATTACAGCAAACAGTGAGAGAGGAAACCTCTCCTGAGAAATCCCAGAGTTTATACACGGCAAGGTTGAAGCGAACCCACCGACCACATTTTATGTATGTGTGTGTGTGTGAGAGAGAGAGAGCAAGAGTTTGGCTGAAGTTTTTTCAGTGTACATTTTGTGTTTGCATGTGGATGTCCATTGTTTGAAATGATTGTCAGATGTGGTGCAGTGGAAATGAACAGTACTGTGAATCAGACATGCAAACAGTACAAACTGATCAACCCAAATGTTTAATTGGAGCCAAGCCTCAAACAAGTCTGTTTGCTTTACTGTGTGACTCTACAGCCTGATCATTGGCTGATCCTGTTTGTTTGTTTGTTTGTTTACACAATCGTTTGATGAGTTTTTTAACTTGTGAATCAAAAGCAACAGATGAGAAATGAACATGTGACACTTGCTGCTGTGTCTGACTGAGGATGTTTCCATCAGCTGTCTGTGTTTGACTAATTCACGAAGTCAACATGAAATCAAAATCAACCATCTTTACTAAATGCCCTTACATTTAATAAGTGCATGTTACTCTATGTAAAGTTATGTACTAATTTTCTTCACCACTGAAATGACTTTTTTCAGTTGATGTAAAGCCTGTTATTTGAAAAAAAAAAAAAAAAAAAAAAAAAAACCTTAAAGGATTAGTTCACTTTCAAATGAAAATTACCCCAAGCTTTACTCACCCTCAAGCCATCCTAGGTGTATTTGACTTTCTTCTTTCTGATGAACACAATCAGAGTTATATTAATAAATATCCTGACGCATCCGAGCTTTATAATGGCAGTGAATGGCGCTAAAGAGTATGAAGTTCAAGAAAGTGCATACATCCATTATAAACATACTCCACACGGCTCCGGAAGGTTAACAAAGGCCTTCTGAAGCGAAGCAATGCGTTTGTGTACGAAAAATATCCATATTTAACAAGTTATAAAGTATAATATCTAGCTTCCGAAGAAAGTGTAAAACTCTCGCCGTTCAAAGCACTTACACTACATCCTATGCCTTCTGTATTCAAATTACGTAAGTTGAATACGGAAGGCACTCTGGAGGAAGCTAGATATTTTACTTTATAACTTGTTAAATATGGATATTTTTCTTACACAAACGCTTCAGAAGGCCTTTATTAACCCCCGGAGCCATGTGGAGTATGTTTATAATGGATGTATGCACTTTCTTGAACTTCATACTCGTTGATCCCGTTCGCTGCCATTATAAAGCTTGGATGCATGAGGATATTTATTAATATATCTCCGATTGTGTTTATCAGAAAGAAGAAAGTCATATGCACCTAGGATGGCGTGGGGTAATTTTCATTTTAAAGTGAACTAATCTTTTAACCAATAACATCACAACTAACTTTTCAATACCCAATCAAATCCCAATGGATTAAAACAAATGAAAGTCCTGCCCTACATTATTTTCCAATGAATATTCAGTTTTCCCCCAAATATTCATGGCAATGGTTGAGTCACATTTCAGGCTGCCCTGCTCAAACAACCCTATTTATTTTCACTGCTTTTTGAAGGCTTACTGAAGTGAAAGGACAGCACAGGCCTGGAGTGATATCTTTGTATCTGAGTGCTTCCTGTTTTCATTGCAGGCTGACCCTCTTCTTAGCAGGAGACACACTGAGGGCGCCAACTGACTAATTGAGAGGATTCAAAGTTTGTCTCCATTAAACTGTTGGGTGACCCTGCAGCGATGTCAGTACAAACTACACTTCACCACTGCCCTGCTGTTCTCTCTGTGAGCCTAGTGGAACGTTCTTCTCACTCTTGTTCATTAAATATGAAGTCTAATAGAGCAATACACCCCACAGAGGAGTTTATCTTTCCGATAACATAAGCTCTGTGCCGTATGGGAAAGCTTACAGCAGCCAGCTGGGATTTCCTCCCGCTAATGGCACTGGAAGAGATCCAGAGAGCTCCAGGAGGAAGAGCACATCTCTGGGGCTTCAACTGCAGCGCATTCTGACCCAAACTCTGGAGTTCTGCGGAAGCACTTCAGTCAGGTGGTGAATGTGAGCCACATGGATCTCTTGTGGGTTCATCCTTTGCACCCCTCTGGGGTTGGCTGCCAATGCCCTGTTGGCTCACCCATGTAAGGCTGGGCTCAGAGCATCAGAGAGGGAAAGTGTTCCTTGGGAGAGGAGGCCATCGATTTCAGCCCACAATTGTAACTGTTAGCCGGCGCCTTGTTTTGTGGGCGCGGGGGATGGAATCGGGGGGAGGGAAGGGGTTACGTCCTTTTGAGCCCCTCAGAATAGGTGACAATGGCTCAATGTTGAGAACATATGTAAAGGGACCCCCACCGCTCATGGAAGAGCAGCTCCGCTTTGGCCCCGCGGTTGAGAAAATACAACCTCGCTGCTTTTCTTTTGCCCCCTCGAATGAATGGTTGAATGGAGAGCTGCCGCTACGGGCCATTCAGGGCCAAAGTCCCCATGAATTCACCCGCACACAAATGCATCCTGAACTGGAAAATACATTTGCTTAACAAATTAAAATAAAAGGCCTGATGTGTTAGTGTGTGGCACGGCCGTGCGGTGTAAAGGATTGCGCGGGGGGCAGCGGTTGGTACTTTGGGATAATTCAATTAAGTCTCTTTGGTCGGAAAAGGACGAAAAAAAATAGAAAGGTGCGTTAGAAAGGATGAATTATTACTCTTGCGCATAAAAGACTCTGAAATGAGAGAAACATCTAAAAGGATGATGGAAACTCCTGTATTTCCGTTAATGAAAACTTGTCCTTAGGTTTTCAGGCCAGTTTAAAACAATTCTAAAGGAACAGGAGTGCGTCTCTTGTGAATGTCGTGAATGGGGATCTCCTGAACTGCCAGTAAAGACGCCTAATGATCTTTGAAAAAAGTGCGAAATTCCTGCATGATATGGAGCCGAGTGGGGCGTTTGTGGGTAAAAGCGGCGAGGTAGGTGGTGGGTTGACGCCTCCCTCTTCACTGCTCTACACACAAGCGCACTAAGCGGTTCTGAGAGCACGAAAGGGACGACAAATGAAAAGAGCACGAGAATAAAGCAGAGAAAAAAAGCAAAGTGTCTTTGTCCATCAAATTGGGCTGCGTCGGAGTTGTTCTGATGATGATGAGAGTTCAGCACCTCTGATTATCCCTTAGCAGTTTCTAATGGATTTACAGCCCTTTTAATTAGCCATCATTATTTTGGCTTGAGTTAGATCATCGGGTCGAGGGCCAGACTCCTATGGCAGTAGGGTGTCTGAGCCGTCGCAGGGCATGTCCCTTACAGCAGCCGTTCTCAGTTTCCTGTGGAGCACACGCCACGTTCACGTGCTCAGGGATGGCAGCACCTCCCTCAGAAACCCGACCCTTCCTGTCCTGATCGATATATCCTGAGCCGCGGATGATGTCGTGACATCAGAGAGGCCGATGGAACACGACCCCGCATGCCACCTCTCTAAACCCACACACACAGCGCTCTATCCTTGTGCCACAACAACTAGCATTTGGATAAGCAGAGACTTACACTGAACCATACACAAATGTTGAACTGAGTGATCAGTCACAGTCAGATCATTAGCAATAGCACACTCGAATGTGTTATATCACTACATATGTGATTTAGCTGTATACTCGAGGAAGTAGATACTGCAAATGTGATATTGCGGATATTCTGAAATGCCATTACACTCACAAAATGGCTGAATAATTTGTCTATTTCTGCTCTTGAAATGAAAATCGTTCCAAATGGAGCCAAATCAGCATCAATCGTTGCGTGTCACAGATGCAGACAAGCAGCTGGATCTAACTGTATGTTGGTAAGTGTGCATTGATTCATTGGTTTGTAAGAGTTTCAAGTAAGAGTACTAGTGTGCGATCTCAGCTCACTTGTTTTCCCAATCACAGATACAAAAAGAGCTCATGGAAGGACAGAGACTTACTGTGAGATGCTGGAAGAGCCATGCCCGCATGATGTTGGTGGCGACCTTGGGGAAGATGCCCCGTTTTTTCTGTCGCTTTTTGTCCTTGTCTGGATCGTCATCGTCGCCTGTGCCGGGTGAGGCCACGCTGTTGTCTAAACCGTCTCCTGGACGAAAGGAGAGCTTTTTAAATATGTGATACACAATCTTACACACTGACATTATACAAACTTACATAACCCCAAAAATACAGAGACCCCCTCACGTCAAGAAGATGAAAAAATGGATTAGCAAAAGTTACAACGCCCCTTCCCTTCCTGCACCTCATTTGCATATGACGAGCACGTCTGACACTGATGTCCATGTGTGAGGGCAGGTCGAGTCTCTTCATAACCTACTTCCCAGACTTATATCTTTCTCCTCTGCCATTAATTGTGCATTAGCAAAAATGATTTACTTTAAAAAGTCAGTTATTTTTTCTTGGCCTTGGGGCGAAAATGCCTTGAAAGCCTTCCTTCAGGGCATCTAAATTATGTATCTGAAAAACTCCTGCACTACGCCACAATATTCTACAAATTTACACTTGCACGTCGCTCTGTTTTTGGGGAGACATCAATCACACGCACCTATATAAGCAATAATCACGCATTAATATTTCAACTAATCACTTTAAAAAGGAGGAAAGAGAACAGATCCGATGGGTGGTGTAATGAAATGCAAAATACATGAAGAATACAAGGACAGTTGAAAGCCTTTCCCTCTCAGTTTTAATCTATTATTTTTCTCTCTAGTGCTGTTTTATCGCCTGGATCCGTGCTGATGATGTGGAAGTGACCTCACAGGGGCAGGGGTTCGTACTGTAGTAAGCAGCAAATGCCCGAAACCCACAGAAACGTTCAGAACAGACCGGACCCGCGGCCTGACAAACGTCTATTCATTTGCTCTAATGACATCACCGGGGGAGGAGTGTAAACTTGTCTTGTTGTGGTGTGTTATGAGTGGACCACAGCGAGCAGTCCAGGCCAAAAGGTTGCCAGATTAATTTTATTGACGTTTCCATTTTCACTGCAACACGATAGCCTACTGCTCGCAGTGGCCAGTGTGACCCGCGTGTATTTACAGACCGACTCTTCGCTTCATTACCCGACGGCCCCTGACCGCTCGAGGTGAAACCAGACGCCCCTCGCACACACACAGACACTCACTGATAACCAAATCTATATGTACACAAATTAAACGTCTGGAGATCGGTGTGTTTTTAACAGATCTAGACCAGGGTAAATCAAGTACATAATGCAATTTAATGACAGAGAATGAAATGTACACAAAAACACTCATTGTATATAACATTTACTTTATCCTCTGAGAGAGGATAATGGGGTGTGTTGGGTTCTGTTTTTAGCTGATACCAATAATCTATCCAAAAATCACAACTACTCTATCACTAGTGAAAATATGCTCTCACACATACACACACACATGACAGTGAGTCAAAGGAGTGGAAATAATCAAAAAAATGATGCGACAGGATTAGTGCAGTGAAACAGAGAGAGACACGGAGGCAGAAGAAGAAAAGAAAAGAAAAGAAAAGAAAAGAAAAGAAAAGAAAAGAAAAGAAAAGAAAAGAAAAGAAAAGAAAAGAAAAGAAAAGAAAGGGCAAACTTGCTCATTACTTGTGAAGCTGCTAATCTACATGGCCCCCCCTGCTCACTGGTTAGCGCTGCAGCGCCGCAGGGCGAATCGTCCCAAACGCTAATGGCCTCTGACTGTTCCCTGGCAACTCTGCCATTTGAACCTGTGCGGATGTGAACTCCAGCACAAAACATGAGGACGACACGAGGAGAAGAGGAGAGGGGGAAGGGGAAGTATCCCATCATGCACCTCTGAGACGGGGGCAGATGAGGGGGGGTGGCTATTAGGAGACGCCCAAAGGCCTCCGGGAGACGAGGTGCTGCAGTCTTGCCCCAGGCACTTTTGGAAAAGCAGTACCCTTGGAGAAGGAAAAAACATGCCCTCTCTCTCTCTCTCTTGCTCCATATCTGGCTCAAACGTGTCCACTATGTACATGTAGAGAGAGAGACAATGTTTATCCACATTAACCTGGGCTCCACTGACCCGTATAAAATAGAAAACTGTAAAAAATAATGATAATGGACATGCATTTCAGCCTGTGTTCCTGCCTTCTGATTGGTCAATCCAGTATTCCAGTGGTGTTAAATCATTATTTAAAAATTTTGTGAATATTTGTGTATTTAATCATTTTTATAATGCGATGTAACCATTTAATGAAAGCAACTTGAGGTTGTGCTAGTGAAGTCAATTTATTTGTATAGTGTCTTTCACAATAGACACACTTGTTTCAAAGCTACCCAATGTTTATAATACCCTATCACTTTAAGCCGTTTAGAGATGGATGATGGATAATGTCATGACCTCAAGTGCCCTAATGAAAAATAAATATACTAAAACGTTTTTGAAAT
The DNA here is from genome assembly GCF_018812025.1 of Megalobrama amblycephala. NCBI lineage: Eukaryota > Metazoa > Chordata > Actinopteri > Cypriniformes > Xenocyprididae > Megalobrama > Megalobrama amblycephala. Next base: position 2,269,134 of record NC_063048.1, on the reverse strand, counting down.
ACATTTAAGTATACTACAAATACATTTACATATTTATGTACTTAATAAATTGTACTGTTGGTACACTAAACTGGTATACTTAAATTGGAACAACTAATTTTGTACTTATTGCCCTTTAATTGTGCAGAAGTAGTCCAGCTAAAGATTGTCCAACTAAAAATTGTGCAAACTGTATTTTGGTATTCTTCTGGTATTTTCTTCTGGTATACTTTAAATATCTTGCAACTAATTATTCAAAGTTCATACAATCCTTATTAATATTGACATTAAAACATATTTTAGGCTTAATATTAAGAAATGTGCATTGTGCACAAGTAGTACACCAAATAAAGTTTAATATAATTTATATCATTAAGTCTCAAGCGATAGCGATATATTTTAACTATACTTAGTATGAAATAAATGTATTTAAAATATATTATTTTTTTATTATTGCTGAATTATAAAAGAAATTTACACAGCAGATCTGGTTAAATTACACTAAAAATATATAATATTATTCAAGTCAAAAATATAATGTTCATGCATTAACTTATACCAACAAACAAATGTTTACGGATTAAATTGGGCAGAAATAGCTGTTTTTTTCTTCTTTACAGTGTAGGTATGACGTCAAATGTTCTGTAAACATTTTAGCAGAACAGCATTACTGTCGAGAGTAGTAGACTGTGCTGACGTTGTGTGATTGTATAACACACGTAATCACAACAACTGCAATGGGAAGGGAGTAAAAAGCCAAATCAAGCAGGCTGAAGTGCTTCACATTTTCCACCCTTTGTCTTGAGGAGAGGCGCAGTCACAGGTTTGTTTGGTTGGGACATTTGTTTCAGGCTAATGGGGCATGAACGTGGAGGCAGTGCCATCAGAGGCTGAGCTTAAAGACTCTAATTACAGCCGCCTGCTGAGACGCCGTCCACAGGACCATCCCTGCTCCTCACAGTGCGAGCTGAGGGTGCTCATGGTGGAGAGCAGTGATCCAGACCGCTGCACTCACCCACAAACACAGAGGTCAGTACGGAGAGCGTCCACCCTGAACCGCACACCTCAACCCTGCGCCTAATGCGACTACTTATTTTCACTAGTCCTCTCATCCAGGAAAGTGGTCAGTGGGTCAGTGTTTACTTATGTTAATGACTCATCCACTCGTGTTTTAAAAATTTTAACTTGATTTCATAAGTAATTAAAGGGGTGGTTGATTATGATTTGACTTTTTTAACTTTAGTTAGTGTGTAATGTTGCCGTTTGAGCATAAACAACATCTGCAAAGTTACGACACTTAAAGTTCAATGCAAAGGGAGATATTTTCTTTTATAGAAATCGCTTTTTAAGGACTACAACAAATGGCTGGTAGGGACTACAACAAGCTTCTTCCTGGGTTAGTGACATCACAAACACTAAAATTTACATAAACCCCGCCCCCGAGAACACACAACAAAGGGGGCGAGGCCATGTCGGACTGCTTTAGAGAAAAGGAAGAGATGCCGTCATTTTACGCCGGACTGCTTCACAAATGAGGGTCAATTCAACACTGGATTTGCACAAAAGATGAACATGACGGCACATGCTAGTGGATGAGTTGAATCAACTCCACAGCAACTACATAAATTTATCCACTAACCATTCAGAAACGTCCAGTTTCATTCTAAAAGTTGCAACTTCTTCCTGAGTCTCTCCATCAGTGTCGGTTTGAACAATGTAAGGCTGAACACCCTTACTGACAATCCTCATTTTGGCTGCTTGAGATTCTCCAGCTTTGTTGTTGTTGAGCTGTTAAAGCTCCGCCCTCTTCTGGAAAGGGGGCGGGAGCAGCAGCTCATTTGCATTTAAAGGGACACACACAAAAACGGCGTGTTTTTGCTCCCACCCAAATAGGGGCAAATTTGACAAGCTATAATAAATGATCCTGGGGTATTTTGAGCTGAAACTTCACAGACACATTCTAGGGATGCCATAGACTTATATTACATCTTGTGAAAGGGGCATTATAGGTAAATTCAAAGCGGTTGTAAATTGTTGTTGAATAAGTATATTAATTTTTTCAGTGTAGTCAACACAGACTGGTAGCAGAACAAATAGACTAGTCAACCACTACTCAAAAAACACACATCAAACACAAGCAGCGGTTCATTTTGTGCTGAATAACCTACACACACACACACACACACACACACACACACACACATCTGCACAAACACTCTTGTCCCGGACAGCTGCGCTCTCACAGTCAATCTTGCTGTGTAGTTTTCCTGCAGATGTAATGTGCGGTTGTTTGCACTGAAGAACCAAAGCTTCTCTTTTGCTTGTAAATGAAGTGGAATAAAACGCTTCAATTAGACGTCTGTATGAGGATGCAGCTTAAAAACACACACACACACACACACACACACACACACACACACATTCATGTCAGCCTCCTCCCAGGCATGTCACAGATTTCAGAATCTTCAAATCCTGTGCTGAGAAAACTAAAATGGGGTGCGAAAGCCATCACGGGAAAAAGTCTTTCAGCATGAAAAAACCGACCTCGCAATGGACAGGAGAAAATAAAAGGAGCATCAGCAGCCGAAGGTTGAAGATGATAATCATATGCCAATAGTGTTTCAGAAGAGCCAGTATGAAGCACTTGAGTAATTACACGTGTAATTAACCTGCTACCTGTAACGGCAATTATCTCATTACATCATAAACAGGGCCTTGGAGGGGCCGCGTCTGATCGTAGCGCTGCATTCCCGCCGCCCCTCGTCTCGTCTCTTCATTAGTCTGCTAATCACTCTGATGAGTTTATGAGACATTAAGTGTTTCCTGCATCTCTGAGCTTCTGGCCCATGTGAAAGACAATCACAGGGAAACAACATCCCGAGAGACAGTTTAAAGGAAGCTGCACGTGAACCTATGCTGTAAGGACAACTAATTCAACTCTAATGCAAAAACATGTACGGATGCAGGGCAGAAAGACTGGTTTACTGTCGCTACGAGCAAGGACTGATATTGATGAGCATGTGAGGGAGCATCTGCAGTCCAGAAACAATGAGATGTTCCTTTAGATGGAGAGAAAAAAAGAAGTTTTGTCCACACCCATTACACCCCAAGCACACTCCAACTGCTCCTAAACACACCCCAACACACGCTACACGGCCCACCAACCCCACGCTCTTCCTGCAGCCTGTCGTCCAAATCAAATTACAATAATTGGCCCCAGAGGTTATTGAGGTGCATCCAAGTCTATTCTCTCTCTCTCCAGTCAGTATCATCACACTCTGAAGCTTGTATTACGATGGAGAGCAAATAATGACTGCGCACATGAGAGCCACTGAAGGAGTTTCACACCGCAGTCATTAGAGAGTTAATTACTAAGATAATTACTACAGCAAATTACATCAATTTTCACCAAAACAGGATTTCTATGGCCTGTGAACACGAGCAGAGAGAAAGACAAAGCTGTGCTGGAATAGACTTAATCTCCAGAGAGGGAATCAAAGTCCTGCTCTGAAGGCAGAGGGTCCGATTCTACACATGAGCACACAGAACCTGTATTTATGGAGATTCTCCACCCTCAATTGCCCTTCAGACAAACACAGACTCGGCAGACAACTTGGAGTTATTACACATGCTAGAGCCGGGCATCAGACGCCGGGCTTACGAGGGCACACCGTGGCTATTAGGACGCGAGACACGAAAAGGCAGACGAATTAAAGCTTCTACACCAACAAGTCAACCATCAGATCACGGGCTCTGTTCGGCAGGCCTCTCTCATCAGCCGTCTGCCCTGAACTTTCGCTCACAAATGTCCTGGAGGCACAGAACAAAGCAAGCAGAACTGATTGCTGCGCCCCGGCCCCACTCTGTTCCGCTGCGTTCTGACTCTGTTTGGCTTCCTAATGAGCTCACTAAAAACCCAATTCATCACCCATAACCCCTTCTCAACCCTACTTGAAATGCAGTTTGGAGGAGTGCTCAAGGTTGGGGCGGGGGGTGTCGGTGATGGTGCGGGCCGTGGACGGGCGACAGTTCAGTCCCTTTCACTTTAGGAATGTGTGCCTCTCTCCAGCGGCCCTACAGCAGAGATTTCCACATTAATACCCTTCCTCATCCCTGGGAAGACTGGAATTTGGTGGGAAGGGAATGCGGCAGAGGGGACGCTGCATGGGCGGAGGGGTTTTAAACAGATGGAGATACAGTTTAGGATGTGTGTGTGAGAGAGAGAAAGGGGTGTGTGGGGCATAAAGTCCCTGAGTTCCTCATTACACGCGGTCAGAGCGATTCCTCAGGGCACCTGAGCTGAAAGCAGGAGATTAAAGCATTGATGAAGCCTCCGTTTAAAATGCAGCTGTTTTATTCTGCTTTGGTAATTAATTCTTTTTCCGATAGTGTATTGATTAAGCGCAGCCCCTGATGAAGTTCAAACTGTGAAGAGCCCCCCCCCCCCCCCCCCCCCATGGGCCTGGGCTACCTCATTGCAGAGTCAATGAAAACTTCCTCTGATTCTCTCTCGCATGCACACGTGCAGTTTGCACTCATAAATTAGTCAGCGATCTGTTGGCTGCAGCTGTCGGGTTGCTGCACCGCTGTCCAGGGCTGGGCATTGCCAACTATTGGTAGACGTAGCAACTCAATACATCCCAGTGACTGGATTGTGACTGAAAAATTGTGCATATTCATATTAATATCTATTCAGATGCTGTAAGCAAACGGATCCAGAACGAGAGTCCTCTGAACATAGTTCAGAGACACAGTTCACCATGTAGGGAACACCTCCAGAGTTCACGTGTGCGTTCTGCTCTGCAGCAGCTGTGATCTCCCATCAGCCCAGCGGCCCCTCTGGGGACCCAACTAGCAGAGAAATCAGATACTGCTTTACAAGAGCAGGAGAAGCTTGCGTCTTATCCAGACACTTCTACCAGCTCCTTTACAAGTCAATAACCGCGGCCCGTTGTCCTTCCCACAGACATTCCCTGTGTTCAAGCACTCTTCCACAAATGTAAAAATAATGAGCAGAACTGCATTAACGGAGAGAGAGAGGCTTCTGTTAATCAGTCGGTGATGAGTTTTCTATCGACTGTCTCTTGTGTTTTAGGTAAACTCAGAAACTCATTCCATTGGAGTAGGGTGAATTCAGGTGAAATTCATGGCTAATTTATTCACATTCGAGGGACTTAACAGCTCTGCATTCAAACCATATCGGAACATGCTCATTCCTAACTAATGTTTCCCAGCAGCAGGTTCAGATTACAGCCACTCTGGCATCCATGGCGTTTCTATAAGTCATTGTCTTACATCACTTGAGTGCTCCATTGGTTTTTACAAAACAAAGACATTTTGGAAAATGGTTGCCTGATGTAGGTGTGGCATGCCTATACTACCGTTTTTAAATGAATTCATTGTCCTTTGCCCCTGAATTAGTCCAAAAACACGTCTCAAATCTATGAACAGCCTTATGTCTGTCTGCTTCTTCAAAGCTGTTATCTGCTTTGCTTTTCGCCCTCTGTGTATTTTTTTCTGTCTCACTCTTTTTTGGCTTTTTATTGATTTTTCAATTTTCTCTTCCTGTAAAACCTCAACAGCAGATGCAGCCATTCCCCTAAAGCTCCTGAGCGGAGGCAACGACTTCAACCATCAGGAAAATCAAAGGCAGCGAGAAAGAGAGAGAAACAACAGCTTCTCTCTTCACCGTAATGCACGTGTTGCACGCATCGAGGAAAGAGGCGAAGTCGGTGGAAGCGGACTGCGCTCTGACCCAGAGACCCCAGCGAGGCGTAAGCGGCCCGACGGAGCGGGAGACGAACCGAGACAAGACGGCAAAGATCTCCAGCCAAAGGTCGCTCTAGCCTCCAGAACTGCAGGGAACGTGACTCATTTACCGCACAACGATGCGCTTGGACGCCGGCCCACCCAACAGCAGGTGCTGTGAACAGTGGCTCCTCATCAGGCCAGCGTAACCTCTCCTGCACCAAGCTGCTCTTTACTCATAAAGAAGGAAAATGATCTCATGGGCATCTGAGGAGGAACGCAGACCGCAAGGCCTTTGAGGAAGAAACAAAACCGTTCTGACGCGCTTCGGCCGGCTCTGCCTGTCTCCCTCTTGTTCTGTCTCTCTCTCTGTTTCTTAATAGCGCTGGAGTTTGTCCTGCGGGCCGTGTGAGGGCTAAAGGCAGCATTCCCTCACTTCAGAGCGCTTCTGAGGGTCGGCAGGTCGGATTCACAGATGTCTCCCGCAGACAGTCTGTTGTCTGAGGACCGCGGCCCAGCGAGAAACACACAATGCAGGCCTGACCCCGCAACACCGCTAAACACAACATGTTTTTTTTGTCTTGTTTGGTTTTGTGCTTTGTCTACTCTTGTGTTTTCCCTCATGACTACTAAAGCTTTTCCACTGGAGGATGTCGAATGTGGAAAATCGGTTGCTATCGCGAGATGCCATTGTTTGGTATTTCATTTCAGACATCTAAACGGTCTCTCCTTAAACTTCCTCCAATTGTTTCAAGAGATTAAGTCATTCTAGGCTGAGAGGACAGGGAAAGATGCTTTCAAGGAGAAAAAGAGGAAACAGTGGGCATGATATGACTTCATGAAGAGAAAGATGAGTATTGCTGTGTAGCAACAATTAAAACCAAGAACAAACCAAATGGGAACATGTGTCTCTGGAGTGAGAAAGTTAAATTAACTCTAGGTCCTTAATTCATGCTCCTGGTATTCATCAGTGCAAAAAGATCTGTCTTCATCATCTTTCGCCTCTGAAATGATCACCTAGGTCAGTTATGGTTCACAACTGAGTCCTCCACAATTGGCCGCAAACTCTGGTATGAAAAACCCACACAATTCTTAGTCCTGTCTTACATTTTATTTCGTGTTTCACTATGAAATATGTTTCCAGGGTGTATAGGATCAGAGTAAATGAAAAGAGGAGGCAGCATTTAACATTCAACAGCCTTAAAACATGGGAAGCGTGTAATTGGAGCTACCTGAACAGACCAGGAGGCAGAGTTTGAACAGCAGCCTCATTTCCTCATCTTTTTTTAATGGCTTATGTGTGCGTGAGTACAAGCTCCATTCTGAAATTGATAACATTCTAAATGAATTATCATGATGCATAATGAGCGTTATCTCGGCCTCCTCCCTGAAGCCCGCAGCCCTGCGTGGCACGTTGATTTGTTTTGTTGCACATTAGCCTCCGTTCTTCTAGAGAGCTCACCGCTCCAGGCGTGCAAATAAGAAATTATCCTTGCTGACTAACACTCCTAATACCTCCTTAGGGTAATTAGAAATTATTAGACGGCTGCCTCCAATAACAAGAGCTAATAGCACTAACCGCCGTCAAACCCCTCCATCCCCATCTCCTCAAACAGAACGTCAGGATGGGCACACGGACAGACGGACGGACGGACTGGTGCTCTTCGCCGACACGCTCCCCCATGCTCGACGACTCATTATGGCACACGAGGGAGCGGAAATCAGACTATAAAATGAGCTTATCTGCAATAATGCCCAAAAAGATTTGCATAAATACGTTAGCCGTGCTTGGGAAGGCAGCATCTCTTTCTCGTCCGCCCACTCGTTCGAGAGATACCTGTAGGGCATCGGCGCTGTGACGCGCTTGAGAGACCACACCGCCAAACGTTAGCCCTTCACGAGCATTCTGGGTGTTTGGAGGGAGGGGGCGGGAGGGATTAGGGAGCGGAGGGGCGTAAGGCCCGTCTGACAAACACAATGGGGAGAGGGGACAGATACTGCAGGAGAAGAGGTTAATGCTGAAATAAGCACACCTTCAATAGGCAAAATGAGCAGTTGGGTCTGGCTGTGAGTGTCCCGCAGGAGTGCTTCTCGACAATGAGTTAACAAAAATGTGCTATTCTAATGTTCATCTATCATTGTTTTGTCTGGGTCCCATCAGAACAGACCCGAGACACTTTTTTGGGTCACGACCCACCGGTTGAGAAGCACTGCTTTAGACAGCACTGGCCTCAGTAACCCCTCGCCAGCACAGAAACAAGGGTCAGACTCTCATGAGAGTAGAACCGCTCACGCCATCCGGGGAAAACAGCGCTGGAGACTAGTGTGATGGGATTATCACCTCTTAAGGGTGACTTCTTGGCTGACCCCCTCAGGCACAGCATGCTAAAACAAGGGGCCAAAAAACACTCAGTGCAGCAGCGGCGTCGTTTAAAGGGCCAGCTCGGTACAAATCAAGCTGCTAGAATTGAGCAGGCATGGGAGGTATTCCCTTGCATTCATTCATCTCACTTCTCCTCACTTCTGTGAGTTTTACTGCACTTCTTGTTTGTCTGCATCTGTCACCAGCAGATTTTAATAATGACCACGTCACTGTGCTGCTTACAATGCTGCTTAACTTTTACTTTTTTGTCTTTCTGTCTCTTTCCGGCATAAACTTTAACATTACAGAAGAGAATAAAGTCTGACATCTCAGTAGGTCCAGACCTGCCATAACAACTCAACACAAAAACCCCAAACCTCACTTGTGTGTGTATGTGTGTGTGTGTGTGTGTGTGTGTGTGTGTGTGTGTGTGTGTGTGTGTGTGTGTGTGTATGTAGGGTCTCATTGCCTGAGGGCCACAACTGATATTTTATTTTCCAAAAAAAAAAAAAAAAAAATGCTCTGGAAAAGGGCAGAAGATTCCTGCTCACTGCAGCCAGTTAAATGAAATCTCTCAGCTGTTTCCAGCAGGAGGAACTGATGTTGAACAGAAAGAGTCTGTTTGACCTGATGACACTGAACACACTCATGTGTGTAAAGATATATGATGGACTGACAGCTTCATTAACTCATTAACACTGGACAGACACGCTGCTGTCATCTGTTAGGAGTGATTTCACACAGACAGAGACGGATGAACTTTTCTGTGATGTCTGATATCAAGTCCAATTTACTTTCACAATACACATAACTTCAAAACATCCTTGCAGACAATCATACTGTTGTGTCTATAACGTCTAAATACTCCAGATTTAGATCTAGATATATTGTATTTCTAGTGTTGTCTAGCACATTTATTAGTGTTTATTAGTATATATTAGTATTATTGATATACTATTTAGTTTTTGTTAATATTTTGAATTTATTTAATATTTATTTTGTTGTTTTCATTTTGATTTTTGTCATTTTATATTTCTATATTGTTTTTAGTTTTGTTTTAGTACCTTGTATGAGAAATTTTGCCATTTTTCAATATTTGATTTGATTTAATTTATTTAATGTCTATTTTATTTTGATGTTATGAAAATTTATTTTATAGTTCCAGTTTTTGTTTTAGTTAACGATAATAAACCTGTGTTGTAATGACTTGTATGAGAATTTAAGGCAAATAAGAGATTTAAACACTGGTCCTTTTTGTTACTACTAAAAGACTGATGCAGACTAATGAATCACAATAAAGCATTTCACAATAAATTTGTTTTAAATGTTACTGTGAATTTAAAAAAAACACTTATCAGATTTAAAGCAGAACATAACTGGACTGATCAATAAGTCTCCAAACAGTGAGCATTTCTTCAAATTTCCTCATATTTCACTACAGTTGTGAAGACATTTTTCAACATCTGACCCTCAAAAGTATAGAGAAACACATACAGATACACACACACACACACACACACACACACACACATGCGTATATTTTAACAATATTGCATAAGACAGCTGACAGCGTTTCACTAACTAGCACAAGAATGCATTGTTGTTAGAGAGTTTGTTACCTGTCTCTCTCACAGACTTTCCAGCCTGAAAACTCTCTTTTAGGAACTCACACTTGTCCTGTCTTGTGTGTGTGTGGAGCGGGTGTTGAGAGTGAACAAGCGCTTCAAGCGTGAACATAATTGCAAGAATGTGAGAAATGAGGCGTCTGTTCTGCTGGCTGGGGTGAAAGGTCACTGCGCTCTGCAGGACAACTGCATTACTGCACCAAAGAACCACGTCTCTGCCCCTCGTCAGCTGTCCGGTCGCACTTTCTGACCTGTCTCACTCTCTCTGTTCCATCTCACTCTCTGTTCCATCTCACACTCTGTTCCATCTCACTCTCTGTTCCGTATCACTCTGTTCCATCTCACTCTCCATTCCATCTCACACTCCGTTCCATCTCACTCTCTGTTCCATCTCTGTCTATGTTCCGTCTTACTCTATGTTCTGTCTCACTCTGTTCCGTCTCACTCTGTTCCGTCTCACTCTGTTCCGTCTCACTCTCCGTTCCATCTCACTCTCTGTTCCATCTCTGTCTATGTTCCGTCTTACTCTATGATCTGTCTCATACTCTGTTCCGTCTCACTCTCTGTTCCGTCTCACTCTGTTCCGTCTCACTCTGTTCCATCTCATTCTATGTTCTGTCTCATACTCTGTTCCGTCTCACTCTCTGTTCCGTCTCACTCTGTTCCGTCTCACTCTCCGTTCCATCTCACTCTCTGTTCCATCTCTATCTATGTTCCGTCTTACTCTATGATCTGTCTCATACTCTGTTCCGTCTCACTCTCTGTTCCGTCTCACTCTGTTCCATCTCACTCTATGTTCTGTCTCATACTCTGTTCCGTCTCACTCAATTCAATTCAATTCAATTCAATTGGGCTTTATTGGCATGACTGTGTTATGATACAATGTTGCCAAAGCAATAAACATGTAATAGGTTATACAGGTACAGATTGATAATTAAATAAAATAAAAGGAAGAAGAGAAAAAAGAAATATATATATTCATGCATGGCTATATTGTATATGTTATCATATAATTTAACAAGTGGTTAAAAAAAAAAAAACATGGTAAATACAGAGAGCAGTAATGAGATTGAAAAGAAAAAGAAAAAAAAATGAAAGGAGAGGGATTATTCTTTGTCCCTCATAATATGACAGGAGGACACATACTCTGCTGCCAGGTGGACACACTTCTCTTTCTCTCCTAAAATATAACAAAGTTTCTCAATGTGGCTTGCTTGTTGGAATTCAGGTAGAATTTGACCAATTTGGGTGAAATATGTTTCTCTAATATTATTATATTTGCTGCACTGTGTAAGGAAATGTAGTTCATCTTCCACGACTCCATCGGAGCAGTTTGAACAGAGTCTGAGTTCTTTGGCTCTCCAGCTCTGTTTGTGTCGGCCCGTCTCTATGTACAGGCTGTGGTCGCTCAGACGATACTTCGCCAGGAGCTTTCTCTGACGATATTCTTTAATTTTTATTAAGTAAGGTGCCAATTGATAATCTGTCTTTATTTTGTGAAAGTATTTTAATTTGTTTATTTGTGCTGCTTTGATCTGCCAATCATGGGTGTATTTTTCCTGGGTTCTTTGACCTATTTCTTTAATTTTTGAGAGTTTGAATTGAATTTTTGAATTTAGTTGGTGTGTTTCTACTAAATAGTGCAAGGGGTCATTCTCTGGGTGTCCTGCCCTGTATGAAAGAGCACAGTGATGGTAGGCATCTGCCTGTGAGTCTGACAGATGAAACCAGAACTTCGCTGCTCTCTTCTGGATTTCAGAATAAGAGAGGGAATCTGCCCAGTTCTGCCCTGCAACCCAGACTAGGGGCATTTCTGTGAAGACCCAGGATATTTTTGCAGAATTCGAGGTGGAAAATTTCAACAGGATTTTTGTCTCACTCTCTGTTCCGTCTCACTCTGTTCCGTCTCACTCTCTGTTCTGTCTCACACTCTGTTCCGTCTCACTCCGTTCCGTCTCACTCTCTGTTCCGTCTCACACTCTGTTCCGTCTCACTCTCTATTCCGTCTCACACTCTGTTCCGTCACTCTCTGTTCCATCCCACACTCTGTTCCGTCTCACTCTCTGTTCCGTCTCACTCTCTGTTCCGTCTCACTCTGTTCCATCTCACTCTCTGTTCCGTATCACTCTGTTCCATCTCACACTCTGTTCCATCTCACTCTCTGTTCCATCTCTGTCTATGTTCCGTCTTACTCTATGTTCTGTCTCACTCTGTTCCATCTCACTCTGTTCCGTCTCACTCTCCGTTCCATCTCACTCTCTGTTCCATCTCTGTCTATGTTCCGTCTTACTCTATGATCTGTCTCATACTCTGTTCCGTCTCACTCTGTTCCGTCTCACTCTCCGTTCCATCTCACTCTCTGTTCCATCTCTGTCTATGTTCCGTCTTACTCTATGATCTGTCTCATACTCTGTTCCGTCTCACTCTCTGCTCCGTCTCACTCTGTTCCATCTCACTCTATGTTCTGTCTCATACTCTGTTCCGTCTCACTCTCTGTTCCATCTCACTCTGTTCCGTCTCACTCTGTTCCGTCTCACTCTCTGTTCTGTCTCACACTCTGTTCCGTCTCACTCTGTTCCGTCTCACACTCTGTTCCGTCTCACTCTCTATTCCGTCTCACACTCTGTTCCGTCACTCTCTGTTCCATCCCACACTCTGTTCCGTCTCACTCTCTGTTCCGTCTCACTCTCTGTTCCGTCTCACTCTGTTCCGTCTCACTCTATGTTCCGTCTCGCTCTTCTCTCTGTCCTGTCTAACTCTGTGTCCTGTCTCACTCTCTCTGTTCTGTCTCACTCTCTGTTCCATCTCACTCTCTCTGTTTTGTCTCGCTCTTCTCTCTGTCCTGTCTCACTCTCTTTGTCCTGTCTCACTCTCTCTGTTTCATATCACTCTCTGTTCTGTCTCACTCTCTCTGTTCCGTCTTCGTTCTGGACTGTGTGCTTTATTGGCATGACAATTGTTACAAAGTATTGCCAAAGCATTGAAAATTATTGCCAAAGCACCTGCACTGTCTCTCTCTTCTCTCTGGCCTGTCTCAGTTTCTGCCTGTCTCTCTCTCCTGTGTTTGGTTTGGGCTGGAGCTTGACCGGATCACTTCTAGGCAGTTCTGTGCCGTACCGTAAGTGTGTTAGCCCATATCGACCGGCCGTTACTGGATCCAGTGTGAGAGAGTCGATGACTGCAGTGAGGAGAACAGCTCACTGGTACTTATAACTTCAGCCTGATCAATAACACTTTCTTCTCTCTCTCCTCAGCTTCATTATAAACAGATGCACATTGGATGATACCAAAGGTGCTTCTGGCCTTTCATCAGTACTGGGGCACCCCCATCAAAAAAAGTGTGCCCATATTTGGATACTTTTTAAAATACTGTTTTGGATATAAATGGATATAATATTGTCTTTACTTGTAGTATAGAGTCATTCACAAGCTACATGCACTAAAGTGCTGAGTCGTCGATGACAAACGACAGAGAACAAGTTTTGTTCCCAACAATTGATTGTAAGTAATCCAGCGCTTATCCAGCGCTTTTTTTTGTTTTCTGTCTTATCCCAGTACTATTTCAGTGTAAGAAATCACTGCAAATTGATTCATGTGTGAACCGTCCTGATGAATCAAACAGAACTGAAAATTTGAGACCTTTTTGCAAACCCGTTTGACCGGTTAGATCATGAGAGTGAGTCCTTCATGAATCTAAACAGCTGATAGAAAACACACATTATACGATTGCTGACCTTGATTCTCAGGTCAGTATATGGTAATTTTCAGTGACACATAAACATTTTTCAGTAATATTTTACTCGTGCCCAAGTAAAAAGGGTCTAATGATGCCCCTGGATGACACATTATATTATATAATATTTTTATATTACATTACATTATACATTAGTATATCATTAGTAGAGTATATATTTTTATACTTTTATACTTTCTATATAGGATATTTGTATACTGAGCTAATATTTTGTATCTCCAACCCCTAAAGACGTGTTCACACCAAAGACGATAACTATAAAGTTTTAATAATCGTTGTAATTCTATGATAATAGTGAAGTCCATACCACAGCTACAATGAAAAAGACAAAAGTAGAACGATATCATTATAATCACTATCGGAACCATTTTTTCTCTAGCTGATAAACAATAAAAACATTGACAGCCAATCACAATCCATGCAACTTTAAAGAAGCTTGAGCATTTAAAGCAACAGATGACAAAACCGCAGGGCTTATAATAAACAGATTGTTATTGTCTGCTGGTGTGGAGGCTAATATAGTTATCGTTCTTCATGTGAATGAGCTTAAACCCTTCTCTTAAATCTGACTCTCACAGAAAATTTTTACATTTTGATTAATTTTGGTATATTTATTAATGTGTTTTCCTCATGGTGACTGCTGGCTGGCCCCCATAGTGAGGTTTTACTAATGTTGGTTAGACCTTTACACACACACACACACGTGCGCGCACACATGTTCACACTGTCAGGGCTGCATGTGCAGTAAGTGTTTATGTCATATCTGATACGATTACGTGACGTCACAGGATTCAGACTCACCTTGTTCGCTGCTGTTGTCTCCGCTCTGCGATGCGTGTCCTCCGCTGGAGGGTCCCGGCGTGCCGGCCGAGTGTGTGGACGTGGCGTCGTCGTGATCTCTCCAGGATGCTGGATTCTGGAGACGGCCAGAGCGGATCCATCCATCCACGTTCCCCATCCACAGCACAAAGAGAAAGAGAGGACTCGTGAATGTGCAGTAAACACAGATCAAAAAGCCCTTCACCATTCAACAACAAGTTTCCAAAAGGTTTTTTTTTTTTTTTTTGCAGTGATGCCACAGAAGAAGCATTTTGGGTTCGTCAAAGAACCTGTCAGTGATCAGTTCTTAAACTGCTTTTTTTTTCTAGTTATAGAACTATTTTTTCTTAGTGTGAAGAACATTTTAATGATCTAAAGAACCTTTTCCACCTTTTGTGCAATGGAGAGATTTCATAGATGCCAATATATAACCTTTATTTTTAAGACTGTAAAGACTCAGATGAACATCTAAATACCAGTCAAAGTTTATTTGTATCGCACTTTCACAATAGACAGTGTTTACAGAAAATCATGATGTTATAGTGTTTATAATATCTTAATATCTTCATACTTTATAGTTGTATTTATCAGATTAGAGCTGGACAATAATATAGTTTAAAATTGTGATGATATAAACAATCAAACAGTTTATGTGAGTTATACTATATAAAGTTAGATATATTTCTATATTCAACTTTATATAAAGAGCTGGGCAATAATATAGTTTACATTTTGCAATGATATAAACAATACGACAGTGTCATCAAGCACAACCATCTCACTGAACCCTGAATGCAACAAACACAACAACAATACATCTGTTGTCATCATTTATTCACCTTCATATCTTTTGTGAAACACAGATGTTTAGCAGAATGTCTGAGTGAATGAAAATCAGCTGTCTAGAAAGACTATCAATGAATGAACGCTGCTCACGAATGACTGGAAATATAGAGTACGAGTTGTATAGACGACTGTTAAGATGTTGTTTTTAGAGCTCAACAGCATCCTTCCTCATTCACTTCATTATACGGAAAAGAGCAACTTTCAAAACAGACAATCTGCATAACGTTTTGTTCAGAAGAAATAAAGTCACATGAGTTTGGAACTCAACCTCTGTGTCTTGAGCAGCAATTAATCATTTACACTGTCACAAACAACAAACACTATCTAATCTGACACACACACACACACACACACACTCTGAGGGCAGTTTGTCATGTGTACGAGGGCATCTCCTCCTCACCCTTCCTGAGGTTTCTCGGGGTCCGATCGGGCCGCAGGGAAACAGGATTTGTACTGTACAGGAAGAGCTTTATCTGCATTACACATAGACGAGCAAGAGGAGGAATTTCCTTTGCCACTCCAGCAAGAAAAAGACTTTACAATCCCACTAGATACACAAACACACGCTCAATGTGAGACCTGACATTGAACCTAAAACACACCTAAAATAACTAGTTTAAAAATAATAATAGTTTTTTTTTTTTTTTTCTACCTGATTTTTTTAGCTTAAATCAGGTAGAAATAGTTCTTTAAGGTAACAATTGCAGGTTGCCATGTTTTACAGTGTCAGTCACAAGCGTGAACCATGCGTCTGATGCAACAGAGTCCCGACCAAACAAACGCATTAAACTCACACACACCACAGACACAAACACAGCCGCAAATATCTGCAGAAACACAGCCAGCATTTGCTTTAAGCTCATTAGAGACAAAGCTCAAGTCTTAATCTGAGAGCAATCGAGTATGTGCGGCAACACACACACACACACACAGACTGAAGTGTTCTTAAGATGAGTCTCAGACAGCGGTGTGTGTGTGTGCTGTTAATGCATTATTATAAATTACAGTATTATGTTAGTCAAGTCTGGATGCAAAATAAGAATGCTTATTCTAAATCTAGTTTCATCTGCTCCGTCCTTCAATAACAGACTCTTTGTGAAGCTGCATCACATTGGGACTAAGTCATAAAACAATCTGCACTGAAATGTGCTGCCTAAACTGTTCAGATCAGACTGAAACAATCAGGGAAAATACGGGTGAAAATACACTTGAGCTGCTGGTTTCTAACATTGGAACAATCTGCAGTGTTTTCATATTATATCAAACTATTATATCATTCAACCATACAACCATAATGCTGTACACTGAAATGCTATAGAAACAACTTGCACTCAAGCAATTGCTAGTAAATTTTACAATCAATTACAAAGAAGGTTAAATTGAATTAAATGTGTAATTTTGAAGCAGGAAGACTGACACTGATTCTTGAGATAAGGGAAAAAACATGTCCTACACAAAAGCCCTCTTTATTCTAAAAGATAAATAAATTTGTCAAAATAAAAATGCTTAAAAAGTTACATCTAAAGGAAATCTGGACACTCAGGACATTAATTGCTTTTATCTTTAAATAATTTTGTTAGTATTAATTAAATACATGCTCTATACTTGGAAACCACGTGTAATTTAGCGTGTCATCTGAGAGCATCATGAGGTCACAATGTAAAATTACCAAACAAAGTGTTTAAAATGCAACAAATTCAAAATTATACATTTAAATTGAAAGGCAAAGATACATAATATATCAAACAATACAAAAAGTAAGTCTTGAATTATATTTTTCATAAAAAATGGCTATCACTTTGCATCAACTCCGTCAAGATTTTTTTATAAATCTAAATAAATCAGGCAATGTCATGGTCATCTTTAACTCTGAGGACCCCTTTCCTTTTTCCTGCTCATTGTGGTTCTCACAGTAGAACACATAGGCCTGGAAGTTTATTTTTTTTATATTTTATACAAAAAATCCGTCCATCAGACGTCAACTCCATCAGGTTTAATGTCTGATGGTTGACAAGTGCTCTCAAAAAGTCTATATAATGTGATTTAATATGTTATTTTGCATATGGGGAATTCTTCTAATGTTGTTTCATGATTCTATTTACAAACTGTATATTTGGTCAACACCACCAGTATTTGTCAAATCCATCAGTTTTTGTCAACTCCTTCAGTTTTTGTCAACTACGTCAGTATTTGTCAACTATGTCAGTTTTTGTCAACTCCGTCAGTTTTTGTCAACTCCGTCAGTATTTGTCAACTACGTCAGTATCTGTCAACTATGTCAGTTTTTGTCAACTCCTTCAGTTTTTGTCAACTATGTCAGTTTTTGTCAACTTCGTCAGTATCTGTCAACATCGTCAGTTTTTGTCAACTCCATCAGTATTTGTCAACTCCTTCAGTTTTTGTCAACAACGTCAGTATTTGTCAACTACGTCAGTTTTTGTTAACTCCGTCAGTATCTGTCAACTATGTCAGTTTTTGTCAACTCCGTCAGTTTTTGTTAACTCCGTCAGTATTTGTCAACTACGTCAGTATCTGTCAACTCCGTCAGTATTTGTCAACTATGTCAGTTTTTGCCAACTTCGTCAGTTTTTGTCAACTCCGTCAGTATTTGCCAACACCGTCAGTATTTGCCAACTCCTTCAGTATTTGTAAACTACGTCAGTATCTGTCAACATCGTCAGTTTTTGTCAACTCCTTCAGTATTTGTCAACTCCTTCAGTTTTTGTCAACTATGTCAGTTTTTGTCAACTCCTTCAGTTTTTGTCAACAATGTCAGTATTTGTCAACTCCGTCAGTATTTGTCAACACCGTCAGTTTTTGTCAACTCCTTCAGTTTTTGTCAACTCCGTCAGATTTTGTCAACACCGTCAGATATTGTCAACTCCGTCAGATTTTGTCAACACCGTCAGATTTTGTCAACACCGTCAGATTTTGTCAACTCCGTCAGTATTTGCCAACTCCTTCAGTTTTTGTCAACTCTGTCAGTATTTGTCAACTCCTTCAGTTTTTGTCAACTATGTCAGTTTTTGTCAACTCCTTCAGTATTTGTCAACTCCTTCAGTTTTTGTCAACTATGTCAGTTTTTGTCAACTCCTTCAGTTTTTGTCAACTATGTCAGTATTTGTCAACTCCGTCAGTATTTGTCAACACCGTCAGTTTTTGTCAACTCCGTCAGATTTTGTCAACACCGTCAGATTTTGTCAACTCCGTCAGATTTTGTCAACACCGTCAGATTTTGTCAACTCCGTCAGTATTTGCCAACTCCTTCAGTTTTTGTCAACTCCGTCAGTATTTGTCAACTCCGTCAGTATTTGTCAACTCCGTCAGTTTTTGTCAACTCCGTCAGTATTTGTCAACTCCGTCAGTTTTTGTCAACTATGTCAGATTTTGTCAACTCCGTCAGATTTTGCCAACTCCTTCAGTTTTTGTCAACTCCGTCAGTATTTGTCAACTCCGTCAGTATTTGTCAACTCCGTCAGTTTTTGTCAACTATGTCAGATTTTGTCAACTATGTCAGATTTTGTCAACTCCGTCAGATTTTGTCAACTCCGTCAGTATTTGCCAACTCCTTCAGTTTTTGTCAACTCCGTCAGTATTTGTCAACTCCGTCAGTATTTGTCAACTCCATCAGTATTTGTCAACAGTATTTGTCTGTCAGTCAACTCCATATTTGTCAACTCCGTCAGTTTTTGTCAACTCCGTCAGTTTTTGTCAACTATCAGTTTTTGTCAACTCCGTCAGTTTTTGTCAACTCCTTCAGTTTTTGTTCAACTATGTCAGTTTTTGTCAACTCCTTCAGTTTTTGTCAACTCCGTCAGTATTTGTCAACTCCTTCAGTTTTTGTCAACTATGTCAGTTTTTGTCAACTCCTTCAGTTTTTGTCAACTCCATCAGTTTTTGTCAACTCCATCAGTTTCTGTCAACTCCTTCAGTTTTTGTCAACTATGTCAGTTTTTGTCAACTCCTTCAGTTTTTGTCAACTCCGTCAGTATTTGTCAACTCCTTCAGTTTTTGTCAACTCCTTCAGTTTTTGTCCTTCAGTTTTTGTCAACTCCTCAGTTTTTGTCACTCCGTCAGTTTTGTCAACTCCTTCAGTTTTTGTCAACTATGTCAGTTTTTGTCAACTCCTTCAGTTTTTGTCAACTCCTTCAGTTTTTGTCAACTCCGTCAGTTTTTGTCAACTCCTTCAGTTTTTGTCAACTATGTCAGTTTTTGTCAACTCCTTCAGTTTTTGTCAACTCTGTCAGTATTTGTCAACACCGTCAGTTTTTAACACCGTCAGGTGAAGGTTTTTGTTAATTTAGGAAGAAATGTCTTATTCTTTTTTCAATTCATTGTGTTAAAATTTTAAAACATCAACTGAACTACATGATATCATGTCTGATTTACCTAAGAACATTAGTTGTATATGTATAATGTAATATGTATAATTAAAAGGAAGGTAGAGAATTAAAGAATTAGGAACTGGATTGTTTATAATAACCCTAACCTAACTCAAGAAAAATTTTAGAGAATTTATTTTTTCACATAGCTCCTTTACTGAACACCATTATTACATAATTGAAAACTTTGCACTGTTGTTGGATGGATCAAATTAAAATAACATGCTTTTTAATGCGTCTGACAGAGTTGACACAAATTAAGTGAATGAATGTAAATGTAAATATATCAGTTTAAAAGAAATATATTATTAAATAAATAATAAAAACTTCTAAAACATGTTTTGTCCCTGATCTCAAGAATCAATGCTGAAATAGCATTTGTTATATTAACACTTTTCAAAAAATCATTTTAGCAGTGTTTGTCTGAGATTAATATACTGTTGTAGATCATACAAAGGCTTGGTATCACTGCAGTGAAAGCGATGTTGGTTCTATCAGAGCCTTTACAGCACGTCTTCAGAAAAACAGCCGTCTGTGTAATGTAGTTCAGCTGAGGCTTCATATGCTGAGAATGAGCTCAAGCCATGAAAATGACCGGGTTCTGTTTCCTGTAGCTGAGACGCCCACCGCAAGACGGGCCTAAAAACACACAGTCTCACTCGAACATGGCCGCGATCCATATGTGCTGACTGCTACATGTTTCACGCAGACCAGCACACATCCATGCGATCTACAGCCGCATCTTTCCAGAGTTTGCAGCTAATATCCAGTTTCCTCACGCCACTCGGCAGCAAAAAAGCAACAGCCCTTTTCCCACTTATGAATAATGCAGCCGCCCTCTCGCTCTCTCCCTCTCTCTCTCTCAGGCCTCACATCACAACAAAACAGTTGTCAGGGCTCCCAAGAGTCCATTAAAGTTCAAACAAGCTGTAAAGAAAGCGAGTGAGAGACATCGTGTGACCCAAACGGCTGAGAGAGCCTCCACCCCACCCAGCGAGCATGTGACGATTCCCCATCGCTGCGGATAATTAGGAGTCAAACGCAGCCCGCTCCGTGCTCTCCTCTAATTGTGTTAAAGAGCGCCGTTACCAGGCCACAAACACAGCGGCGGCACAATAGAGCAGATAAAGAATAAGATAGAGGGTCGCTGGGTCTCTGGGGGCCGCCTTTCACTGCTCGCACAGGGTCACAGTCTCAACGCTGATAATGCAAGATGTAATTAATATAAAAGCCGGACACAATAGCGAACGGAGCGGCTAGGAGAGCGGCCGACTTGCTGACACACACCTGCCCTGCCCGTCAAACTTTCATTCAGAGTCGTCACTAGATACAACGCACTTGCAGAAAAACGCATGTCGGATCGGGAATGGCTGCGAATGCTGACACATGCGCATCTTCAGCCCCTGACCTTCTGTGCGTCTGCTCCACACGCAGCTCTGCTGCATTTAACATGTAATTACACAACTGCTCCCAAAACATGTTAAAGGGATGGTCTGAAGCATCTCAGAATGACTATTCAAAGCGAAACTGCCAATTATCTGACGAGAATTGAGAGAGGAGCCTTCGCTGAGCTCGAGTAATTGACAGAGACGTGAATGAATGTTGTTAATGCTGTTCTTTATGACACAGGCGGGCAAAAACACACCTCAGTCATATGAAGATCATATTCTGAAAAAAATTATTTAACATCACCCAATCCACCGCATGCATACACCTACAAAACTCATTTTATGGGTAGAAACAGATCTTTATGTAATTACACTCAGAGAAAAAGGGTCATTGTGGTTCTATGTAGAACTCTACACTGTAAAAAAAAATATTTTCCTGATTTGTTATCACAATCTTTTTTCTTTTGTCAGATCAACTCAGATAATTAATGTGGTTCAGTTAACACAATATTTTGAGTTTCTGTTGATTAAACCAGCCGTCTTCATTGTATTAACTCAAACTTTTAATTTCAATTAACTAAAAATTTTAAGGCAACCAGGTAACTTACTTTTTTAAGTTAAACCAATAATTCTTTTTTACAGTGAGAGTTCTCGACTCAATTTTAAAGAATCCTTTATGCCAAAAGGTTCTATATAAGGATATAATGTCTCACATGATTGCATAATATTTTCACATTTAACGAGTAATTTATACGAGTAAAATATGTTTACAAGCTGTTTAATTCATAAAAATTAATTTTTAAAAATGAATTAAAACTAAATCCATAAAATGATCCGATGATGGAACCCCTCCACCTGACGGAACACTTTAAGCTTCAATACAGAACCTTTTCTGCAGGTTAATAAGATGTCACATTCCATTTTGAAATCCATGAATTTATTAAACTGGAAAACTAAAACCGATCCGAATCATTCTGAAGAGAACAAACCCCAAACACACACACACACACACACACACACACATATCCGTCTGAAGCACTAAGCCGAACTCTACAGAAGCACAGCAACAAGTGACCGTGTGTCCAGACGTGAGCAGTCAAACCCTGATCAAACAGATCTGATCCGTGCAGAGCGTCACTGTCCCACAGCAGAACACGTGCTGCTTCATTAAGATAGGCTGGACGATCTAAACCAATGCACTGATTAGATGACCTGTAAGCTACAGACAAGTAAACATTCTTCATTTATAAAGTGCTCACTAAGTTTATTACATGCAAATGCCCATAATATTATGACACTCGATATATATATATATATATATATATATATATATATATAGATATATATATTTGAGAGAGAGATCACCACGACACATTCATGGGAAATATGTGTGTTTTAAAAAATGGCATGTAAACACAAGCGTCTTATATATTTCCATTAGTGGCTTCGGTAAGTTATTTATTATCAACATAAAAACTACTGACAGCCACAAATAATTAGGAGAAATGTAGGTGCCAAAGGCACATGTCACAATATTGACGATGACAGACAGCATTGAGGCAAATGTCAAAAACACAGAGAAAGTGCTCAACATGTTCTGTGCTGCACTTTTTTAAGTGCACATATGTGAAAATGCACAAAGATGAAATTCATTACAATGTAAATTAGTACAAATTATTAACAGATTATTAGCTAGATATAGCCGTCAGAACAGGCAGATATAATTTCTATCATTTTAAAAAATTCATTAAGCAAAGCTTTGATTTTATTTCTATAACAGAATGTTTTTAAAGGGCTGGACATCCTGACAAAGGCCTTGCATACTCTGACAGCACTATAAACTACACTCATAGAAATGTAGTATAGTAAAGCCATATTCACAGCCAGCAGCAGCAGCAGAGAGAGAGAGAGAGAGAGAGAGAGAGAGAGCACAAGGCATGTCCTTCATCCCCAGCAAAGCAACTTTCACCAAATGATGTAGCCCCAGGCAAAATATATTAAAAATGCATATCAAAGCAAAAAAATGGATGAGATAGGTACTACCTAAATAAATTTGCATATCCAGCTATCAAACTGCTGTCCTCAAACATGCAAAAAGGGGTAGAAACGCCATACAATAAAGTGCAAGACCCATATGAATTTAAGAAATCTAATCCTTGTAATTTATTTAGATTTGTAATATAATCGCAATCGTTTCTGCTGAGCTGAACATCAGGACAGTGTGTCGCTTATGAAGTATGTGAGGCAGCAACAGGCCTGCAATCATTTATTCTCATTAACAAACACAGCCGCTCGTGCACACTATGCAAATGTGTACCTCAACACACACACACACACACACACACACACACACACACACAAAGATCTCTGTTACACACACGAGCTAATGCACTCATATACTTACACATTTACACACACACAGCCAATAAAATAGACTAAAAATAAGCCTTCACTAGCAGTCGAATAGATATTAAAGCTCACAGCTACAAAATCCTCTGCAACTCAATAGCGTTAATCATGTAAGAACGTGCGCAAGATATCATGTTTTCAATGATAAGCCGATAGAAATTCTAGGCAACAAACCGCTCGAAAGAAAATGACGTAAAGGGAATTCGAATTTCGAACCCAAAGAGTCTTAGATGCATTTTCGAACCACGGTCAGTGTTCCGAATGAACTTTCATTTTTCATTTTGTCATTATCAAAATGAAACCAATAACAAACAGCAGAGATGGAAACAACAGCGTGTCTTTTTTTTTCAAACGCATTTTTTACACTTGAAGTGAGTTAAGTAGGCCTATATGTGGAATTAAATGATTGTTTGAGTGTTTTTCCCCGGTTTTTAATCGATCAATTCAGTAGATTGACTTTAATTCCGTATAGTTTGAGATTAACCCAACATATGCTCAAAAGCCTCAAATCTGCTTTAACTCTTAACAGGCTTGATCTGCTGCTGTTGTGAGCTCTATATATCCCGATCCTCAACACATGCACGCGACTGCAGGACGCTCGATATGAACTACACGACGCGGAAAACTTTCTTTTCCCCAACATTTCATTCACAACACCGAAATCAACGCGTTTAAACAAAGCCGATGTCATTCTAAATATAACGATTCTGAGTCATCGTTGAATTGACAATAATGGAGCATGGGGCCTGTAAAACGGACTCAAACCACAACAGAAATCAATAAGAGGCAATTAAACAAATCAACAACATCATCCTTGCAAATTACGGGGAAGCACATTATAAACTTGACTGTGCAATACTTTAAACAAAATAGTGTTCATACTCACATAAAACGGTCTACTAAACTATAACTCCAAGTCTCAGTTATTCATTTGTTTAAAGCAGTCATTTGCAATTCGAGATCATTATGTACAATGCAACAGCCCGAATGATACCGAAATACAAAACATAATAGAAGCGACACCAACTACTAGCGTTAAATATAAATAATGGAGATATTGTCAGACACACGCCGTGTTTGCTCACAATACACAAGTTCAGAGGAATCGCTGAAAACTTTCTGCACAGTCCATTTTACCATTCAAGCTGATTTAAAGACATCTCAACTTATAGCCTATTTTATCACTCACATTAGCCTACTATTTTAGGGTATACAGTGCAGACAAAAAACAATTAAACCATCCGGTTACTTACATGATCGGCTAAGTTAGTTGAAGATCCCGAGAGTTCCTCGTGGTCTGATTTTGAGCTGCCATCTCGTTCATCAATTACTAAATCTATGGGCATTTTTCCTTTCAAACAACTGATGTACCGATGGCAGAAATTGTCGCAGAGTTCGTGCACCTTGAGCAGAGGAAAGAAAAGCTCTTTCAACAGCCGGTCCAGAAATAAGCACAATTAGAGGACATTATGAGCAAAGGCAGGAAAACAATAGAGAAATTGTAGCAATGCAAATGATTCTCCAGAGACCCACGCAACAAGTTAATCGACAAAAATAAACGCTGGAGAACAACAAATAATATTCGAAAGTCTTAGTTAACATTTCGCATAAACTATAGTTGTCCGTGAAATTGTTCATTTATTTTAAACAAGTAAGAATATTTCTGTCACATAATTTCCGCTTGAACAAACATCTACGGAATATGGATTCAATCATATGAATTATAATTAATTGATACAATTGTGTTAATAACAAATTACTTTCGGGGTAATTTGATCAAATAATAACGTTATTTTTTATTTCATCAAGAAGTACCAAATCTGAATTTAATTAATTAAAAAATAATGATAATAAAAATAAAAATCACAGATTGGTGATGAGCGCAGGAAATTCATCCAAATTACTTCTAAGAGTAAATCAATCCAAATCAATAAAAATTACCTTTTCTAACTCCAAAAGATGAAACCGTAATACTTGTATGGCTTGTATCATCTGTGAAGAGAAATGGACGTCGTTAGCTGTATTCCTTCTTTACATTTTGATTTTAATTTTCGTTACAAAATATTTTGTAGTGAACAAAAAACATCCCAATAATAAGAAATAATTCAAGAGTTAATGATGTACTCGAGAACTATTATTTTGGATATTTAAAAAAAAAATGCACGTGGAATTATTGGCCTGTGTAAAGTGTTAAGGGGTCGATGGTGATATCAGCCCAATAATGAGTGATTTTTAACTCTAATACTCTCCACTTCAAACAGTCCTGTCACACATCAAATCCCCTCGTATTTACTTGCACTATCTCCATATCCAAAGCAAAAAAATCTAGCAAATAATGAGTGACACTTATTTAAGAGATCTCGATTGCACGGCTATTGTGAAGACAATCAGTGCTGATGTGTTATCTTACCAAATTATCCAATTCTGGATTTGAAGAAAATAAAGGTTTTTCTGCGCGGACCTAAAACACAAACAAATAACCGGGGTTAATAGCAATCGATGAGAATATGTGGAGCAATTTAATAAATGTGTTTTAAAGATGCATAAAAATTCCAATCGTTACTAATCTGGTTAAACACTCGTTAAATATAAAAGCATTGATGGAAATATTGTTAGCGGTCTTAAAATGAAATGGACGATTGCTTCTATTTTTGTTTATTTTAATGTCTCCAACACGTATGGACAAGGGTAGATGAGTCGTGAGTGACCTGTTTGGCGAAGACAGCGATGTCCTCGTTGAAGGAGTCGGAGGAGCACACGTCTCCTCCCGCCACCCCGGGCTCGCGGGGAGTGCATGTGGCCAGCTCGCACTTCTCAAAGACCAGAGCCAGTAGAGGAAACAGAGGGTGACTGCAGGAACAACAACACACGAACCTTTCAGAGCGCTCGGTTCAGATTTCACCGACGAATAATACGAGGAAGAGTGTGTAATAGTTCGAGGAATAATTCGGCTTTGAGTCCTGAAAACAAGGCGGCTTAAGTGAAGCAGAAATTTGAAACATTCAGATACTACAGTTGAGTAATTATTTATGAAAAAAATAAGTGCGAGAGTGGCAACCATGTCGGGTTTTGTACTGATTATGAACTTAAGTGAAATTAAAGCTGCAAGCTGCCGTCATAAATTTAAGAGCAGAAAATAAGTGCCAAGTAAGAAAAAGGCCCACAAATAAATGTACAAATCAAAGTGAAGTAGATTAAAATTGTGCCAGCAATTCTGGCAAAGCACCCTATACAGAAGAAATATTATTAAAGTTATGGAAAAACTATTACGGGAAAGAGAAGCCGCCCGAAGGAATTCACGGATCCGATATTAATATGGAACTCACCCGTAAATTTGATCTTTATCCCTCTTTAACACGTCGTTGACAGCCGAGCCCATGCTGGTGGGCATGACATTGGGATGGGGGGCATGTGTGCCGTAATGCTGGCTGGCGTGGAGCGGCGGTCCGTGATTCAGATGATGGACCTGCGGGAGCGGCCGAGGCGCGTGAGGATCCCCGTACATACCGACCCCGTCCATGCCGCCGTAATGAGCCAACTCATCGTACTGAAAGAGAAGTAGAAAGTCACAATAAAACACAATGCTGCAGAAGAAAGAGCGATAGCGTGAAAAAAGAAGAAGAAAGGCGTCGCGCAAGACTAAAGTTTGCTGGCATATTTGCTCGTAATTACCAAAAACATTGTAAAGTTGTGCTTCCCCGAGTAAAGCGTGTCTTTAAAAGCGGAGCTCGGGCGATGAGACGCGGCGAATATTCCCAACAAAGTGCGTCAGACTGAAGTAGTTTTGCGCGTGAGGCGACAGTCGAGGCCTGTGATAGATAGTGTATTAGTGGAGGTGAGTGTTGGAGATTTTAAACCTACCCTTTGCGCCATCAGCCTGCGCTCCAATAAACCTCTGGATCTGTGTCGTAGATTTAATTTCCCAGTCCGCTCACAAACTCATGCGCTCCAAAGATCCCTTTTTCAAGCAACTTGCCGAATTCTCCTATTCTCCAGTATGGCTGAGAAAGAGCGCAGGCATCGGGAAGAGTTTTGCAATTATTCTTCTTTTCCTCTTTGCCCCCCAGAAAAGAAAGAAAAAAAAGTCAAGCACCAAACTGAAGGTTACAGCCGGCCCATCAACAACCTGCATGTAACTAAACTGTCGTGTCTCATGGCTTTTTGCCACTCCAGCTGTCAATCAAAGCCAGAGGTTGTCAAGGTAATGAATGAATGATGGTTGGTGATGATGTTCAAGAGAGGATGAATCTTTTTAGCCCCGTTTTCATCCCACAAGTCCCTGTCTTCTTTATGCCTCCGGTCCGCTTTCTTGTTTTATTACTACTGTATAAAAAAAAAAAAAAAAAAGGGAAAAGAGAAGAGTTTTTTTTAAAAAAAATGCGGCGATCTCTTGCGCGGTCTGAGATGAGTGAGTGTCAGTGAGTGTTGGCAGGTCGGCCGCTCGCTCGCTTATAGAACACAGTGAGTTGAGCTGCGCGCATCGGCGGGAGAATGAAATGACGGAAGCCGGAAGTGGCGCTGAGCACAGCCAGTCCTGCACGAGCTCCACGCCAAACCCTGCGCAAGAGGCGAGCGTCCAGTGCGCGAGGGGGGAGCCACCGCAGATCCCACTCACATACACTGAGAAAATGAGACACCGCGCGATGGGCAGGCATCCAAACGTCGAATAAGCATTCAAACAGTATCTTTATTGCACAAAAGAAAAAATATTTTAACACGACTTTTTTGTGTAATGCCTACAACTGATATCGAGTGTCATATCCCCTTGCACAAAAAATGCTTATTTAGACGGACCCCTTTTAAAATAAAGTGAACTTTTCCACAAGGGTGAAGGAAAAAAAGAGTTTTTATGGAAACTATCTTTAGCCCAATAGCGTTTCGAGATTGAAATGTGAGCCGTGCATCGCGCTGCTCAATTATCAAAGAGCCCCAAGATCATCAATCATTAGGAAGGCCTGAAGTTTCAGAGGAGGAGCAATGATATTGATTGTGCTACAGATGGCCCCTAATACCACAAACAGACCCTTAAAATACTACTCCTCATCAATGAACATATAGCCTACATCGCGGCACATGTGACATCACCGTCGTATCGATCGCTTTTTACATAAATGTCTACATTTAGAGCTCAGTGAGTTGTTGTTGTTGTTTTGTTGTTGAAATTAACAAATTCACGTCGGGCTAGTGGAGCTGAACTCGTGCAGGATCGAGCAGACCTCAACAAACAAGGTCAAAAAGCCGCTCCACCACATACACCCGAACCGAGGGCTCGTGTTCTAATGAAGCCGGCAATTAAAACGGATTTCATAAATGCAACAACTGCTCTGTTTATGACAGAGGGGAGGGAAGAACATGAGGAGAAAGTAGAAGTGAAGGGTTCACTGTGCAATAGCGACTGCAGTGGACACAGAGCGCGTGCTGTATGACCACTGCTTCATCGTGAGGAAGAAGATGAGGACCATTTCTATACAAACGCGTGATCGGATAAATGTGGGTAAGTCGATCGCATCCTTATAGAATTGAGCCTGCCGCGGCGCGGGAAAAGTGCGCGTGATACTGCTGATCTACACAATCACAGCAGGAGAAAAAAAAAAAAAAGATTTGAGCAGCTATAACTTTATTAATGAGACAAAGAATGTCTAATGAAACGAATCTATAAAATCATACATAAATCAGCGCCTTGAGAAAATGCTCTGTTATTCATAGTTAACGTTTTCGCTTTGATTAAATGATGCCTATGATGCAAACTGGTCTACTTTTCAGTTTTAATCACATCGGTTTTAGGATAAAACCCCCGCATTTTTCTGACACAACGGCTAACAATTTCACCGAAAAGAAACTTTAATGACATGGAAAAACACGCTTAAAATAGGCTACCCTATTCGCTTCGTCCATGTTAATAGCTGCATGAAATAAAATATTTAGTTTTTAAAAAGGAGCCTAGAGACTTTAAAACAGCTAAAATCAGTGTTGTGAACGTGGATCCGTGGCTCGGGCAGAAGATGGCTTTAACAGGCGGTAAAATTTCATCTGCTGGTGTCAAATTGAGGTCATTTTAGGGTTAAAGCTCTCGATGTCTCTGCCCAGCTGCGGCTGAGAATCCATTTCAACGCAAACACTTTTACATAACCTCACACAATTTTAAACTCATCTCTTTTCAACATATTTTTTTAATGAAAATCATAACATAAAATATAGGCTAATCTAAATGTAAAATATAACTTTAGCTAGCCTATGTAAACTGCTTTATGCTAACAACTAAAACGTTTAGCCTTATCTAAATTTCAGTTGTCAAGGCTTCGGGTCATTCAGAATTATTTAACGCTGTTTAATTTAATTTAGCTCTAAAATTTTAAATAAAATATAGCCGACCTATAAACACATTTCTACAGGACAACAGGTCGCCGAAGTTAAGAGTTTGAAAAATCCAAATTCGCGCCCAATAAAATATTCGCGCCTTCTTCATTTTTTTTAACTTTAATCATTTAGGCTGTTTTTTTTTTTTTTTTTTTTTTTTTTTTTTTTTTTTAAATGCCGTTCATTAGAATTTCTAGATTAATCATTTATATCTTCAAATGTTCCGTCATCTTCAGTTTTGATACGTGTGGAGGTTTTTCTGAGGTGACTATTTATGTTAGGATAATCATTTCTCCGTGTACTGCTTTGGCTCCATTTAAACTCTCTCTGACCTCAGGGAACATGTCATTCTAGTCCCTGCAGGAAAGCTGTGGAGCTCCAGTGTTTGTAGAAGTTTCGTGAGTAACTGTAAATTCTTCTGTGTGAAAGGCGTCTTTTCCTTCATGGCTGCTCAGTGGCGTTATTCTCACGGCTCTGTGAGAGATTGTGTGTGTGTGTGTGTGTGTGTGTGTGTGTGTGTGTGTGTGTGTGTGTGTGTGTGTGTGTATTTCTGCAGCTCTTTAGCGACACCTGCCGGATCAATGATACTCCACTTTGCAATCCTGTGTAAAGTGTAGTTAAATAAAAGAGAAATAAACACTGATATCGTGAGGAAAAAAACATATACAAACAAAATTAGTTTCGAATGAATTATATTTAATGAACAAAGCTTGCCAGGGAAGAACGAAATAAACAGACTACCAAGTGTTTGCGCATTCGATAGCCTACATTTTAAGGTTGTTTTTGTTCCATAAATTATAATGTTTAAATGATCTATTTTTGTTGTTGAGCGCTTCGCACTATGTTCTACAATTAGATAACTTTCATTTTAAAACCACGCGATTATTTTTCACGTAGGCCTATCAGTTTTCCTGGTTAAATCAGTGAATGTTGACGGTGGAAAATAGGCTATTTTTCATCACTGAGATCAAATTTTTTTTTTATTATTATTTTCTTGAAAAATACATTAATTAAAATGCGCCTTAGGCTACAATAGGAGTAGCTACACATCCTATACGTTTTGTTATTATTTTCCTCCTCGCCATATAGTTTGGAAGCGCAAATATTTGATAAATATATATCTGATGATATCTAAGATAAAAACTGTAGCCTATATAATCTTGTGTTACTAAATAAAATGGTAGCCTAGGCCTAGATATTAGTTGAATACAATATGATTAATAAACGAACAAGCAAAATAAACAAACAATATAGCCTAAATTATATATATATATAATCTTTTAGTGCTAACTGAAACCTGCAACTCTTGTAAAGTAGGCCTATCTAATTTTACATATATTTTGAAATACGCCTATGTCAAAATCTTTCCGTGTCCACGAGAAGAATATTAAAACGGAGAAATGCGTGATTATTAATGATCTTGATAACAGGCTCATGTGTTATTTCTGTTCACGCTTGTCGCTCGTTTTGTGTGTTTTAAGAGGCTTAAAGCTCTGACACCTTTATATCAGATTCACCAACACCTTTAATTTACATTCATGCCGTAATGCCCCGCACAAAACGGAACATGCAGAAAGCCATAAGTATGATTTTTTTCCCCCGATTAAATCAGATTTGCTCTTTCCATTTCTTCGTTTGAATTATTATCTCTTAGGCTAATATAAGTCGCGAAAATATGTCTGTGTATTAACTTTAAGAGGCCTACACATAAAGAATAAATAATCTTTTTAAAAGACCAGATTCAGCAAAGAGATCTTTTCATTTCAGAGGGGGGAAATAGTTTTGAAGGAATGACTATAACCGCTACCAAAGGGTTAAAGTTTAGCACGTATAGATTTAGTTTTCGTGAGTGCTTGTCAACAGTAATGAAACACGAGCCACGCCCACTGACGTCACTGACAGCTCATTAACGCTAATCATTTGCTTCTAGGGTAGAGGACAAAATCATATCGTTAATGGCTTATATTAGTAATTGGTTGCAAGTGTAGGTATTCCTACCATACAGAAATATTTCAAGGCGCAGGTTCACTCATTATGCAGCTCCAGGAATTATGTGCCCCCTCAGGACTGCTGATTTTCCGCCATTTAAACAAATACCCGACATAGCGCATGTTAAGAAGAAATTGTTTCCCGTTTCCACTGTTCAAATTAAAGGTGTAAAATCCACATTTGCAATGTGTTCAAATAAATGCCGTTGCCATCTTTGTTGTTGTTTTGTTTTTCTTACATCTTCCCATTTGACTGTATCTCCCTTGGTTCTGGAAGAGTTTACACGATCAAGCAGGGGAGCCAGGTAATTACCACACACTGTCAAACACAGGGACCAGTGATTCAAATGCAGTCTGAAGTATCAAAGAGGAGCGTTCCCTTTGCAGGAGGCCCCAGATCTACATAGGAGACGCTGGCGAGACGACTGCCACAGGGACACACAGTGAGCATGTGACAGCAGTTACAACAAGCGCTGAGAAGTTTCATCTTTACATGCTGCTGGCCTCCAGTTCTGCAGCTCCAAACAATTCCTGCTAGAGCATAAAACCACACGAGCGGCCAAAAATGAACGTTAAATATAAGGATATTTAAATTTATACTAAGATCATAATGAAAAATATGGTTACACTTTATTTTAAGGCGACATTGTTACAGTGTAATTACACGAATAAAAACTGAGAGTAACACTTTATTTTAGTGTCCTTGTTACATGTTACATGTAGTTACAATAGTAATAACTATAAATTATGCATAATCACATGCAACTAACCCTAAACCAAACCAAACCATAACCCTATAGTAAGAACATGTAGTTAATAATTATTTCTCGGTACTTTAATGTATAATTAAACTGTAACAATGACACCTTAAAATAAAGTGTAACGGAACTGAGTAATATTAATTAACTACATATACTTATTATTAAGGTTAAAGTTAGTTACTTGTAATTATGCATAATTTACTGTTATTACTATTGTAAGTGCATGTAACATCTGCAACTACATCACCTTAAAATAAAGTGTAACCCTTAATTTTAAGGTGACGTTGTTACAGTGTAATTACACAAATAAAAACAAAAACTGAGGGTAACACCTTAAAATAAGGTGTAACAGAACTGAGTAATATTAATGAACTACATAGGGTTAAAGTAAGGGCTTGGTTTACGGTTAGTTACTTGTAATTATGCATAATTTATCATTACTATACACTGTAAAAAAGAATTGTTGGTTTAACTTAAAGTTAGTTACCTGGTTGCCTTAAAATTTTGAGTTCACTGAAATTTAAAAAATTGAGTTAATACAATGAAGAAAATTGGTTTAATCAACAGAAACTCAAAATATTATGTTATCTGAAGCACATTAATTATCTAAGTTGATTTGACAAAAGAAAAAATGTTAAGATAACAAATCATGAAAATATTTTTTATAGTGTACTATGTGCATGTAACATATACAACTACGTATCGTATTTTAAGGTATCCATGTTGCAGTGTAATTATACATTTAAGTACTGAGTAATAATAATTAACTACATGTACTTACAATAGGGTTAGGGTTAGGATGAGGGTTTGGTTTAGGGCATGTAATTATGCATAATTTAGTTATTACTACAGTAACTACATGTAACGTGTAACAATGACTATAAAATAAAGTGTAACCAAACCGAGTAATATTAATGAGCTACATGTACTTATTATAGGGTTAAGGTTTACGGCTTGGTTTACTTGTAATTATACATAATTTACTGTCATTACTATAGTAAGTGCATGTAACATCTGCAACTATGTCACCTTTAAATAAAGTGGGTTACAATATATTTTAAGGTGACGTTGCTACAGTGTAATTATACATTTAAGTACAGCGTAATAATTATTAACTACATGTACTTACTATAGGGTTAGGGTTAGGATGAGGGTTTGGTTTAGGTTTAATAGCATGCAATTATGCATAATTTATAGTTATTACTACAGTTACTACATGTAACGTGTAACAATGACACTGTAAAATAAAGTGTAACCAAAAACACATTATATTATAGCTTTTATTGTATCTATATAACTATAGCTGCTGTTTCAAGTATATTTGCACCAAAAATAAAAGCTTGTAAAATTTATTAGATATGTTTTTACTCAAATGCTGCATGAATCGTACTCAGCTGCATCTCAAGGAGCTGTAATTTATTTAGTCAAAAAAATCTGATGAAGCAATACAAATAAAAAAAAAAAATTCAAAGGCCCCGTTGGTGTGCAAAACTGTTGGAATCTAAATCCAGTCTGGTGGGACGTTTGAGTGTTTAACATTATAAACATGCCTGTCTCTTCCAGCTCGGAGGGATACTTTACATGTAAATATTCACACAGGCCATGAATTATTGAGAGTTGTAAAGAAGTAAAATGTCTCTGCGTTTGAGCTCAAGAATGGACAGGAAGAGAGTGAATTATCTAAAAGAGAAGGTAATTGGGGGATGAAGAAATAAAAGCCTAGGCGAAAAAATAAAGCCTACTGTATGTCAAATCCTGCGCACACACACACACACACACGTATAGAGGCATGTCTATAGGTGTGTGTGTGTCTATAGGCCTATATGTGAATCTACACAGACAAAAGTCACACGTCAAAACTTGTCAAAGTTTCCCGGTGAAGTGAGTTAGGGTGAATTCAGGCTGTTCTTGTCTTTGTTGTATTCTGGCCTGTGGCTGAACACTTGACAGACTGTCAGGAGCTGATGGGATACGAGTGCAGGCACTAGAAAGCCGCTCATTTTTGTGGTTGATTCACCACTCCATGCTTTATTATCAAACAGGTAATACTCTGAACACAACAGCACTAGAACTAATGGAACACAGCAGTGCAGATCTGTGATTACTGCGTTTCTGAACACACTCAAATGTGATGCATGAGGCTTAGACAGAATGCATGCTTTTCTCACTGTTTTTGCTTTTACAGTCTTGCATAATTGTGCATTGCAAATATTGTATTTTATGTCAGTAAAATCAGCAGAATTAAAGGTTAAATGTTCAATCATTGCAGTGTACTACATAAACACTTACACTCTCTGTTGATCTCAGCATTGAAAATGAAGAAATGCATGACTTAAATGAAATTTCCCAGTGCAACAAAAAGCTTCCTAATCCCCATACTACTAAGCAATTTTGAATTACTGTACTATAATTGTGCGAGTAAACTAAAAGTCTATTAGCAATGCAGAAGTATCACACACACACACACACCAGGGCACTAAACTGACACAATTCACAAGTGGTCCCGATGTCTCAGAGGACTTTTAATATGTATGAGCAACATCAAAGAGGAATATCCTGACATGTGGCTCCTCCAAATGATCAAGCTTATTATCACATATATGCAAATGTTTTCCATTTTTGTTGCTCTCCGTTTGTGGAACCGCAGCGGAAAATACAGATGATACAGTTAGAAACAGCCATGATGTTATCTAGTGACCAGTATACTTGCATGCATGTTTTGTTGCTTTTCCTCTGACAAACTCATCGTGTGTCATTTTCTGAGAAGATAATTTTGTTAGTCCTTTTGTTTGTGACATGTCATAAAAAATTCTTGAAGAGAATCTGAAAATGAATAAATGAAAGTGTTCAGATACTCGCCACGTTTCTTTTTCATACCATATTCTTTCATTACATTTTTATGGGTCATTTAAAGGTGAATAAAAATCTCCTGATGCGAGTACAATAACAGCGCAGACTTTCATACAGCGTAACATGAGTGCGTGATAACAAAAGCATACAGAGCTGAATTAAATTCTAAGAGGAGAGCATGTTTTATTATGGGCCAAGCCAGATTTATGAATACAATTCATTTTCTAACTGCGTCTCTTGAAAATCGCTCTGTGAAAATCTCCTGTGATGTTTACATTTATACCATTTTAACATTTTATTATGAGAATTACAGATGTTAAACTGTATGCATATATCAAAAAAGAAATATGACCTACATTCACAGTGTAACTGGAGGAGCCTTTTAATAAACTGCTTGTGGTTTATTGATTACTTATGACATATACTGACGTGAGCAGTGATCTTTTGTTGTGTAGTTTCTTTGGTAGACGTATTCTTAAACGTCATTTGTAATATCATATATAGTGATTGTACCATTCTATGAGTTCACTTACTATTTTTCATCACTCTACACTCTAAAAAATGTTGGATTAAAAACAATCCAAGTTGGGTTGAAAATGGACAAACCCAGAGATTGGGTCATTTTTAACCCAGCTGTTGGGTTAAATGTGTGCCTAATGTGCTGAGTAGTTTTATTTAACCCAACTATTGTTTAAAAATTACTGCATGGCTGGCTTAAAATCAACCCAAAATATGTTGGAAATTAAAAATCAGACCTAATTACTAGAGGAAATAATAATAATCAAAAGGTGAACATTTATTAATAAGCAATTTAATATATGTTTATTGTTTTATTATATATTTTGGATTCATTTTAAGCAAGCAATACAATATTTTTTAAACAATAGTTCACTGTAAAAAAAAAAATCATGATTTGTTATCACAACATTCTTTCTTTTGTCAAATCAACTTAGATAATGTGGTTCAGATATCATAATATTCTGAGTTTCTGTTGATTAAACCAATCGTCTTCATTGTATTAACTCAAATTTTTAATTTTGTTGAACTCAAAATTTTAAGGCAGCCAGGTAACTTACTTTAAGTTAAACCAACAATTCCTTTTTACATTTAACCCAACTGCTGGGTACAAACAACCCATTCGCTTGGTTAAAACAAACCAATCGCTGGGTTTGTCCATTTTCAACCCAACTTGGGCTGTTTTTGTATTGCTTGTCCCAGCAAATTTGTAGAGTGTATAGGCG
Source organism: Megalobrama amblycephala (assembly GCF_018812025.1). Lineage (NCBI taxonomy): Eukaryota > Metazoa > Chordata > Actinopteri > Cypriniformes > Xenocyprididae > Megalobrama > Megalobrama amblycephala. The sequence goes on along the minus strand of NC_063048.1, from coordinate 2,232,625 downwards.
CAGCCTAATATTATATTATAAACCACCAATATGATAAATACAGGCTAGCATGAGGTCAGACGACCTCAGCAGCCTTCATAAGTCTTTGTGAAATCTCTGAGTCTGTAAGTGACTTTTAGCTTTTTTAAATAATCCTTCCTCACTGGTTCTGCAAATAAGCAACCTTCTGCTCAGACATATAGGTTGATTGGGCGACATGAAATGAGCGTGATTCGTTGGGACCCGCAATGATCCGTCAAGCCGTGTTGATCTGCTGGTTAATGGAGTCGCTGTCAACGGTCCAGCAGAACTGATGGAATCATCCTTTTGTTCCTTAATGCAGTCAGTGTCTCTTCACCGAATCTTGTATTCTCCTTTAATAGTCAGTGGTAGTTAATTATTAAAGGTATGTATTTGAATTATAAATATACTAGTTATACAGAAGTAGGCAAAGCAGGCATAGCGCCTCAGGCTAAATTCCTCCATTAGCCATTATTTTCCAGTCTCCTGCCTCCATTTCCCTGCCTCCTAGTTTTATGTCATCTCCAAAAACAGCCAGGCATTGCTTTGTACTTGCCATCTCCTCCCCGCTATGACCACAAAAAAACCCTCCCCTCCATACATATAGCTGCTGCCGCCTTGAAGTGGGATGTCATACCTGTCTTACATTTAATGAATCGCTTTCTTCACCGTGTCCCAGAATTCCAGACACTCTCCTCGGAAAGCTGATGGCGCTTCCACCGAACGGCCTGCCGCGTGTCAGCAGTCATCCGGCGTAGCGCACATTACCGTACATCATTAGGCGTGTCAGGAACGACGCCGCTCTCAGGCCACGTGCGGCCCTGCAGACGGAGCCAAAACAAAGAACTTTTGCATGCTCTTCTCTTTTTTTCTCCTATCGGTCTCTCCGGTCCGACTCCCTCTCCTCTGCTCGACCATCATCTCTTCCACCTCTGGATTTATGAATAAAATACGACACGCTCAGAATAAGAAGATGGCACTGCAGTAACTGTCAAATGCCAAGATGAAATAATAAATTCAGGTGCCTTTTTCTGCTCTGTTGAAGGAAACTTTGTTCTCTTTCCGAAGCTGGCTTTTTCGTCTCTTTTTCGTCTGGGTTTTTTCCCCCCGGTTGCCGCTTGCTCGTTTTCAAATATTTTCACCCCGTTTCTGCAAGTTTTTTCTCACCTCCTTCAAGCAGTTCACATTCTGCGGTTCACTTTTAAAGGTTTCGTGGAGTGATTGATGACATCGGAAGTAAAAGCAGTGCGATACTGTTTGTAACCTCCATCAGAACATTCATCCACTTTATGTCTTGAAATGTAATAAAAGCGCCGGTGAATGAGGCATTAATGTTGGGGTCGTTTGATTGGAGTCTCTGATTGGATCTACTTAGGCAGACGGGATCAAACTGGGTCAAAATCTTAGCGATGTGACTCCTTATTCAATGTATACAGCATTTGCCTTGAATGAAACACATTTTCATTAGGTTATTCTGATTACATATTTGACAGACACTTTTATCCTACCACAACTAACAGTGCATTCTGTCATTCTAGTGTTTTCTGGGAATCAAACCCATGACCTTGGTGTAGGAAGACAAAATTAACTTTCTTGCACTTTTCTGTGCATGTGTGCTGATTTATAGGGACGCATAATATATCGGCCACAATATTGGTATCAGCCAATATATGTTCATTTTTAATGTTATCATTATCGGCCTGATAAGAAAATTTGGCCGATATATTAAAGCCAATCAATTTCTATCAGATGAGACACTTCAGATGTGAACTGTTCACAATGATGGTTTTGAATTGCTTGAAATATGATTAAAAATCACTTCAAAAAAGAAAAATACAGTTAAGTACAACGTACTTCGCAAGTCTGTCATATAGGCTACATAAACTTATATTGAGAACATTATAATTGTGTGTTTGGGACATGGATTTTAATGGAGAGACTTTTGTTTTTGTAATCAGGTTCTCAAAAATGATATAAAAATGTGGATAAAGATTTATCGGCCAATATATCGGTTATTGCTTTCAAATATAAAGAATTCGGCCAAAATTTCCATATCGGTGGAAATTAACCTAACTAATTAATTTTAACCCTACTGATTTGTGCACTTCCAACCTCTTCTGAATCGCCTGTAAAAACCAAGAACAGAAGTGTGATCCTCCTCATCACTCTCATAGACACAACATTGACTGTGGAATGATTTGTTTTTTTGTTCATTTATTAACGTTTTTACGCCATGTTAGCATCATGGCTATTTACATGGCAAACAAAAAGGTCAGTATCAACCATAAAATTTACATTATTATATAAAACATTTCAACTTAGCATAAGATAGAAAATCTAAAATACATTCAGGTGATACATTTTGAAATAATCCATGCAAGCATGTGACTGTGGAATGACAAAAGTACAGAAAACAATTTGTCAAAGAGCCAACAACATTCATAACATACAACGGCAGGTTTATTAGACAACTAAATTAGAAAAAAGTACAACTAGTTTGCAAGTTGGCAAGTTGATTTGGCTTAATAAAAAAATGTATGATTTTTAGGAAAAAAGGTCCACCTTGTTAGCAAATCATGGAAAAACAAACAAATATTTCACCAAATTACACTCTAAAAATGCTGGGTTATAAACAACTCAAGTTTGGTTGAAAATGGACAATCCCAGCGGTTGGGTTAAATGTTTGACCAGTGTGCTGGGCAGTTTTATTTAACCCAAATATTGTTTAAAAATGACTATATGTCTGGCTTAAAATGAACCCAAAATATGTTGAAAATTAAAAATCAGACACATAATTACTAGAGGCAATAATAATAATCAAAAGGTGAACATTTATTAATAAGCAATTTAATAAATGGTTATTAATTTATTAAACTTATTAATAATTGTTCATTTATTAAACTTATTAATAAATGTTGGGTTAAATGGGTTAAAAAAGCAGTTGGGTTAAATGTTTGTCCAACCTGCTGGGTAGTTTTATTTAATTCAACTATTGTTTAAAAATTACTGTATTGCTTACTTAAAATGAACCCAAAGTATGTTGGAAATTAACAAATATTAATATGTTTAATAAAGATATATTTATTAAGACGTTTGATGAAGAATAATTAAATGATAAACATTCATTAAGTTGTTTATTAATAAATGTTCACCTTTTGATTATTATTGTTTCCTCTAGTAATTATATGTCTGATTTTTAATTTCCATCATATTTTGGGTTCATTTTAAGCCAGACATAGAGTCATTTTTAAACAATAGTTGAGTTCAATAAAGCTACCCAGCACATAAACATTCAACCCAACCAATGGGTTAAAACAACCCAATCGCTGGGTTTGTCCATTTTCAACCCAACTTGGGTTGTTTTTAACCCAACATTTTTTAGAGTGTTGTTAGGAAAAATAGTTATGAATTGCCATGAGAGTGTGTTGGACCCTTTGGTCAGTCAGGATGAACCCGTAAAGAACCAGCATAACCAGATCATAACCCAACACATCTACAGCTCCTGCCGAGCAAGAACACTGATGGAAACATATCATTCAAACAACTCATGAATGTTTGAATGTGTTTATGGAGGGAGTGTGTTTGCGATGAATGATTGATGGTTCCTGACAGCACACTGAATGTTTCCTCAAGCTTCATGAAACATACACACATAACCACCTCAAAGATCTTCCTCCCTGCCACTTTCTGTCTCTCTCACTCCTTCTCTCTTCCACTGAGATCAAGGTATGAATCGTAATGACAAATATCCATGAGGTAAAAACATCAAATCACTCAACAGCACAATGAGAAATTAGAGTTAACACTGTGATGGATTATCCAGGCCCGAGACACTGGGATATTCCCAATCGGTTTGGAGAATGGATGGATGAACGGATTGAAAGTCAAACAGCTAGTATTGTGGATTTTGCCTAGTTTATATGTGAAGTATGTCAATGCTGAACATTCTCTGTGATTGGTCAATCAGTCAGATAGTCCTGCCCCAAACACCTGTCATTGGTTGAGTCAGAATTTGGCATGTAGGGCCACTCTAACAAACATTGGTGCATTTCCCAAAAGCATTGTTAGTCAGCTGGTTGCAAGTTCCACAGTTACTCTAAAAAAATGCTGGATTAAAAACAACCCAATTTGGGTTATTTGGCAGGGCTGGCTCAAAATTGGACCAACCCAGCATTGGGTTGTTTTTACCCAACTGGTTAGGTTAAATATTTGACCCAACATGCCAGTTTTATTAAACACAACTATTGACTAAAAATTAATATATTGCTGGCTTAAAATGAACCCAAAGTACACTGAAAATTAAAATCACACACAGAATCACTAGAGAAACAACACAGACAACAGTAATAACCAAAAGGTGAACATTTATTAATAAGCAAATACACCCAGGAATGCACAAAAATGAAAGTGAGGGAAAATGTGCAGGAAAGAATAACTCACTTATACAGTTACATGAAATTGCTTTTTCAAAGGTGAAATATTTCATAACTTATGCTTGAAAAACAAATTTGAGCCAGTGATGGGCCGCTGTTAGGTGGGGGAGCTGCAAACCTCAGACCGCTGCTCCCTGTTCTCACATTGCGTTAGGCTCCTTATATCCTGCACAGAAACAAACATTACAGAGTTCTGAGAACATATTTCAACATCCAAATTAATATTCGATATTGTAACAAATAAAAATCAGTTTATTCAAAGATAAAGACGTTTCCGTCATGCGAGACTACCGACGCTGACGGACACATTCAGCTGACTGACATCTCATCCCTGTATATTGCATTGCATTAAATAAATTGATTTACAGCACTGTTAAGACTTATAGACAAAATAAAATGTATACAAACCTTTATTTTACCAAAGTAAAGCACCAATTCGGTGGCGTTGAGAAATGCTCTCTCCTGACGAGGATTCAAAAAGCCTGTGGTCTGTGTAACCCAATAGCTGGGTTGTTGCATCGGAGGGCAGGTGAGAAGGGGTGTACTGTTTCAACTGTCAGTGAGATTGACCAGCCTCTAACCCAACGGTTGGGTAACACAAAAACTACCCAACCATGGAAAAAGCGATCTTTTTTTTTTTTTTAGAGTGTCCCAATGTAGTTCAACGATTCTGCATTTCCCCAACAAATATTCTCAAACAGATTAATCATGTCACAATGTTTCAATCTTCAGGAAGTTAAACTACACTCTAAAAATGCTGGGTTAAAAACAACCCAAGATGGGTTGAAAATGACTGACTTATAGTGAACATCTGAACTAACTAGATCTGAAGGTCACACAGCAGATAAGGTCTAGTTCCTGTTGTGACAACATAGTGTTGTCCATGATAGTATCATGAACCTTCAGTTAAGATTTGTTGGTTATGATCAGACTCAATAGTCAGAACACTTAATATGCTGCTGTATGCGACTGCCATCAAAGCGAGGCAAACTGCATCTTTTCACTAAGAATAAAGTGTGACACATCACAGACAGTCACATCAGGCCAGCTTCCTTTGCTGTGAGTCATTTACAAGAACAGAATAATTTAGGAAAGAAGAAAGTTGGAGCCCTACTGTCAGACGTGTGCTTGATGGCCTCTTTGTCTCAACACTGACTCTAATTGCGTGTGACGTTTATAAAGAGTTCCGACTCCATTTCTTTTCATTTCCGTGAGTAAGATAGCTGTACATCCTCCCGCCATCTGCCGAGCAGCGTGAGGAAGACGATCTGTTTGAAAACGCTCCATTCTGCTATGAAGATATAATTGTTCCCCCTTAGCTGCAAAACAAAGAGCAATCAAACTATGTGTTTATTTTTAATTTCCCATGCATGTTTTATCGCGGCATATGCCAGCGCGTGCAGCGGCGGGAGGACTCTATCTACACGAGGGAAGAAATGACTTCTGCCGTGCGTATGTGCGTAAGATAAAGACGGCAGAACATTATCACATTCGTACATTTCCACCGGCCTATTATCGTCACTCATACGCTCGTGCTCGCGCCGAACGTCCAGGGAGGTAGGCTGGAGTCGTCAGCGGGTTCAGTCCAGCCCCAAAGCCATATCGCAGCCTCTGAAAGGCTTGAAAAATCGGTCTGTCTGAAGCGGCCGGATTCGCCCTGTCACTGCCTAATACACGGATTGATTCATGGTGAGAATGGATCAGGAATATGTCCTTCTGTCGAGACTATTACCCGTCTCAGCCCATCTCTCAGGCTGTAATGATGACGGCTGATGGGCCCTCTAATTTTTGTTCTTGCTGAGCAAAAGCTGTTTCTATTGGTCAGACCCTTCGGCCCCCTGAGCAGAAGCAGCTCATGAATCGACCCGTGACTCTCTTTACGAAGAGATTATAGAAATCACGACCAGTTTCATCAGGTCATGCTCTTTGAGGGGGCTTCATTTTACACTGATTAAATGAAATACATTGATTTATTATATTTAATATTGGTTAGATAAGTTATCTAGGTTTTTGCTCATAAACTTTTAGTTATTTCTTCTGCCATTACATTTGGTGCTGCTAAAAGTCTTTTAGGATGTGATCCTTGTGGTTTGTCTGGTTTAGGCAGGGTGCAAATTAAAGAATCTAAAGAAGGTTTGGATCCCCCTTAACCCTCTGGTGCTCTTCTGTCATTTTTGACTGAAAACTTTTACGTTTTGTTTTTTTTAAGTTTTTTTTTTTCTTCATTGGAATGGTACGAAACTTGGTAAAGCTTTTGGCACTTGCTATGTGAACACACACACACACACAAAAAAAAAAAAAAAAAAAAAAAAAAAATCATGGACATGATTTGAAAAGGTTAAATGGGCCTGAAAAAAAGTCACACTTGTGCTCCTCGCTGTCAAAAATGGCACACTGGAAATGAATGAGAGATGAATTTCATCTAGTGAAAACTTTTGGTACTGCAGTCAATCAAAATCTTACTGAAAGACCATTTTTTGAGATATCAAGCTCAAATTTTATGGCTTTGATTTTCTTGCAGTTTCAGAGTAAAACGTGTTTTTGAAAATATATATATTTCATATAAAAATTAAAAATAGTATTTTTGTGCATTTTTCATAACAAATGTAAAATTCTGTAACTTTTGTTAAGTTAACTTTTTTTTTTAACTTTTTCACTTCAGCAATAATTTGCCAAGTGTCATCTTTGAAAAGAGATCAAAATTAAGTCTGTGCTCTAAAGCATTCAAAGTTTATGACAGTTTAAGTTGCAAATTTCATTTTCAGGTTCATGTTCAAAAAGTGAATAAATGGATTATAACTACAGCCCAAATATCATTTAGTACCATAAAATCCCCTAAAAATACAAAATATTAAATAAAAGACATTAGCAAACTAAAATATAGCACATTCATTTCTTTGAAAAAAAAAAAAAAAAAAAAAAAAGATGTAAGGGGGTCGTAGAAAGTAGCCTCATAATGTGAAGTTCTACTTGTAAAAATTAAAATACATTTCTATAGCTCTGACTGATCTTTTTTTGGTTGCCCCTGAAATGGTTCATACTATTGACATTACCTGAGTTTAATACACTAGAATTCCCTGGATATCCATTTATCGAATCGAAGAACATAACGTACCTAGCTAACAAAAATGTTTTAAAAACATTATACTAACATTGCAGTTACGTTATGAAAATTCTAAATATATAATTTTTTTTTAAATGTTTTGAAAACTTTTTTGGTTATATGAATGTTAATGGAACATTCCATTTCAGAATTTTGTAAATATTATGGGAACGTTACGTTTGAATGTTCTCTGAAAGTTCAAAAACAAGTAGTAACATTTAAAAAACGTTAGATGAACATCCAACTAAAACATTTTAGAAATAAACCATTCCATGAACAATGTACAAATAATGTTTTGTTTGCAAACATTTTGAGAACATTATTGAAGACCAGACAACACTGACCGAACATTCTATTAACGTTACTGGAAGAACGTTTGTTCATAACTTTGAGAGAAGTTCTTAGAACATTCCTTGTTAGCTGGGTGTGTATAAAGTTCATGCACAAAGAATAATAAAGTTTACTTGATGCTGTTTTGCTGAATATACAAACTATTTGCTGAAATAACATTAAAAACAGCACTGGAATAAAAGTGTATGGTTTATGTGTCAATCAAATGCATGTGAAAGTTGTGTTCATTTCTAACGTCGCATTTTATTTGGTCCAATTAATTTTTATTGAATAAAGTGATGAAGTATCATGTGAACTAACATGATAGATAATATTCATGAATTAACATTAACCAAGACGGAAAAATGTGTGAAAAATAGTAATATACACAACTTTGGCACCGCTGGAAGTCACCATGTAATTCACACCCACTGGCTGTAAAAAGCATCTTTTCCATTGAAGGCCATTTAAAGGTATGCATTCTGACAATTTTGTGCATACAGCAAACCAATACCAATATTATACCATGGGGTACCCTATTGATTTTCTTGTATTGGTCCTATCTGCCATCTGTGACGCCACTAGTGAAGCTCTGAGACTGTGTGTTCTTGTGTCATTCTCCTATGGTCACATGACATGCAGGGCTCACATGATTGGTGTGCTCAGCGACTGAGCGATGCCCTCACACTCACCCTCACCCTCTTCACTGCCGGCCGCCGGTGAACGCTAATGCATGTGGATTTCACTTCTGATGGCTGTTCATTTTACCGCTCATTTGAGCAGATTTACAGCACACGTTCTATCTCCTGACCGCAGCGCCACTCTTATCTGTAATGAAAGCGAGCGGCGCATTAATCAACAGCCCTGACTATCACATTAAATGTATTGTATACGGGGAGTAAACACACTCCGCCGTATCAGGCCAGTGGAGAGAACATGGGAGAAAAAACCCTCATTATATTTGTCACAATTTCACCTCTGCTGTTTTTGAAGCAATGTACCATGAGGCCATAAACCGCATTACAACCGTGCATAAATATGTCTGATTTGTGGCTGGAGTAACTAATTCCTTGAGTACATTTTAGAAAAACAAGCAGCCAGCCCTGAAATTGCAATTCTATAAAGGCTTTAAATTACGGAGTACGGTATCGAAGACCGGCCTGATGTGAGCATTATGGAAAGCGACGTTGCTTCCTGAGATTGAGTCAATAAAAGGCAAGATGACTGAGGCATGTACTCAAACAGAATTAAAAGGAGGCTACAGAAGAGCCATGCATCTCATTTAGAGAGAGAGAGACAGAGAGCTGCAGGCCATGCGTTTCATTCACACGTCTGGAGCACTTTGAGTCTTTCAGTGACAAACGTGTTTGTGTGCCTCACCTCCTCACAGCACCACGCATGCGCTTCCAAACAGGTGCTTCGTTCTGTTCAGCACAGTCTGAGCGTTTAGAACTTTTCATCCTCTGTCTTCATATTGTCCAGATACTCCCAGGATTGCATATAATTAAATCCTATGAAACTGAATGCAAAACATTCCATGACAATAGAAACAGACATTTGTGACGTCATTTAGTGGCGTACGTCAAGCTCCACTTCGCTGCAAAGTATTAAAGCTCAGTGTATAAATCATAAATGATACCTCAGATCATTTGTCTTGTTAAGGAGAGGGTGTGTTTATGTTATTAAGTGATCAGATGCAGCGTTTTCTGCTGGACCAGAGAATAGTTGGAAAAATCCCACAGATGCATTGAAGGAGGAGCCCGAGATACATCTACAGACCAGAAGATCACAGAGGATTCTTGAACACAAGGCAGGAAGAAAACATCTCACAACCACCTAGCAACACCCTGGCAACCATTCACAAAACCCTAGCAACACCTCAGAATACCCTAGAAACCACCTAACAACACCTTGGTTACCATTTAGAACACCTTGGCAACCCCTCAGAATACCCTAAAAACCACCCAACAACACCTTGGCAATCATTCAGAACACCCTAGCAACACCCTGGCAACCATTCAGAACACCCAAACACCACCCTGGCAATCACTCAGAATAGCCTAGAAAACACATATTATCCATATTATCTTTTGACACGTCGCTCGCGTCTGGTGTACACAACTCTTCCGCTTCCACATGCTGCGTGCGTGACATAGCCTCGCCCACTTTGTTGCGTGTTCCCGGGGGCATGTTTTGCAGGGTTTATGATGTCACCAACCCGGGAAGAAGCTCGTTGTAGTCCAAACCGGTCGTTTTTGTAGGCAGTAAACCGCCATAACTTTAAAAGACAATATCTCTGTTTGCATTGAACTTTCAGCGCTGTAACTTTGCAGATACTGTTTATGCTCAAGCAGCAACATTACACACTAACTAAAGTTAAAAAAGTGAAATCGCATTGAACCACCCCTTTAACATTACAACAAAAAAATGCTGGCATGCAGGGCCACCAACTCTCATTAAAACTCACTGTTCTCACGCATTGAAAGATAGATAGCAGAGCAAAGAGGACACAGACAACATGCTGACAGATGAGACAGATCAGGTTAATTTTGATATAAAATTCAAAAATTCTGTCAATTTTACTACGGGATTCAAACAATACATGTGGTTTTGGTGCTCTTTAATGTGGCGTGACAGATCACTGTAACACATCAGGTCAAGCGGCACATGAACCTATTATCTCTTTCTCTTTTCTGCTATTACAGCACGAAATAAACATGAATGAACTTCAGAAAGTATGTTGAAAATCTCAGTACAACTTACTGAAATGAATCCTTCTCTAATGTAATCACTTAATCAGAGTTTTAACCACAGAAAGACGTCAATAAAATAACTTGCAACTAATGTCACAAAATGTTACATTTACCTCAGGAAATCCATTCAGTGACCATAAACTCAATAGTTAGTAAAAAAGAAGAAATAAGAAATCTAGAAGGGTATTTTTCAAAAATATGCACAATATTACATATTCATATTTTTACTCTTATTAAAAAGTTATTATTACAATTCCCAGACTAAATAAAAACACAGTACCAGTCATTGTAACAGTTGGACTATTGATGACTTCTGAGGAGAAAAGAAAACCTGAAGTAGATTGGTCTATTCAGTTGGCTCGAAATTCATTAAAAATACACTTTCAAAAGCTGAAGTGATTTTTATTCATTAAAGTATAACTCAACATTTTAATTGATAAAGTGGAATAATCGAACAAAGCATACTGATTAATTAGTGACAATAATTAACAATTAGTCGATTAATTGTTCCAATAATCGGTAGATTAATCGATTATCAAAATTATCGTTTGTTGCAGACCTACTAGCAACACTGTGGTAACTACTCAGTATACCCTAGATAACACCTAACAACACCTTGGCAATCATTCAGAACATCCTAGCAACACCCTGGTAACCATTCAGATCACCCAAACAACACCCTGACAATCACTAAGAATAGCCTAGAAAACACATAACACCCTGGTAACCATTCAGAATAACATAGAAAACACCTAACAACCTGGCGATCATTAAGAACACCCTAGAAACACCCTGGCAACCACTCAGAATAACACAGAAAACACCTAACACCCTGGCAACCATTAAGAACACCGTAGCAACACCGTGGTAACCACTCAGGATACCCTAGATAACACCTAACAACACCCTGGTAACCATGTAGAACTGCCCAGGAAAGCACACTAGGATTGTGTTTTGTACAGGAAATGCCACTCATTTTTAGTTTGGAATTGTAAAGTTTTGTTTATTTATTCAGACTGTGGTCATGTATGGGCGTCTATATAAAGTGATTTCAGCACATCCTTGAGCTTCAGATGACAAACGATGTTCTGAAGTCGTTCTTGCTCAATTGAACACTACAGGAACAGAGTCATCAATTATTTCTAGTCTCGCTCTCTGTAATTCTGCAGACGCATATTAATGCTGTAGTTTAGACCAAAATGATTTTTCTTCAGAGTTTTAAAGAGCAATTCGCTGGAATGGAAGCGCAAAATTAAAATAATTTCTCTTGTAGCATGTAAAACAATAGCACTCGCTTAGCTTTATTAAAATGCCCAATAATAACTGATTTAAAGGCTATAAAATTGTATTCATTAGAGGGTCATAGTTAAAGAATTATTGGAAGTATACCTAAACGTGTCACTTTTATAGCAAGCGAGCGAGATCATATAATTTGAAAAGACTGTGATTATATTTGAGATTTGTCCTGAAGCATTAGCGGGAGCTCGTAAAGAGCTGAAATTTAATATGATGCTTTCAGTCAGTTTAATTGAATTTTAATTGCCACTTTGGGCAGAAGGTTTAGATCGGATCGATAAAATATTAAAGATTCAGTGCTTCGGTGTGGAACCTTCTCCGGTTTCGCACTGCAGAGGATCCGGCTCTGGGAAGCGCTGCTTGTTTATGGTGTGTTTTCCAGTGTCCGGTGCCGTTCCAGGCATGTTCGACAGTACGGAGTGGATAAATTAGACAGAAGTGCAAGCAGTGGATTGCATTAATTAAGCGGCTGAGGGAAGAGCATTCGGTCACCTTCAGAGGGAAGCCCTTAATGTGCCAGAGCTATAAATATTTTGAAATGTCACACCTCGCCGAGACAGCATCAGAGCCGAATCAGCCCCATAAATTAGCCGCCGAAAACGGCCGGGACAGAAAAGATGGCTCTTTGGTATTTTAGAAATAATTACTAACACAAAAAGGGTAATGAATGAAGCTATAAATTCCATTAAAAACAGACTAGTAGGGGATTATTTGTTAAAACTATGCATTGCTTCATGAAAACGATCCTACTGAATCGTTCCTTCCAGCCATAACCGACTCAAATATGAAACAGTTTGCATGATGTCATCGCGGCGGCTGATTAACGGTCAGTTAATTGATCAAGCTCAAAGTGAGTTACACAGGGTCTGATATGACATCAGATTAAGAAGATTACATTAGAGGATATATAGTGCTGCAGGGATGACGTGTTATTGTAGCCAAAACACATAAACATAAACTTTAATCATAAACTGCATTTAGCACTTCTGCTTCCATCGTCCAGAAGTCAATGGGTTTTCAGCATCCACGGTGAACACAAGTTAATGATATTGACACGTTTTACTCTATGACATAAAATACATCATTAATACCTCTTGAGATCGTTTTAAAGCTTTATCTTGTCTTGAAATAGTGTCTAAATGAGACTACAGAAGTTGTCAAGGACATTAAAACTCATCAACTCACTAGTCGCTTTCAGAGTTTATAATCAAGCTCTTGCAAAATATTTTTAAATAAAGGCCGAAAGAGTTTAGTGACGGTGACGTTCAAGTCATGTGACCGTGGTGTAGTTCGTTTAAAGCCCACGTTTAGCTTTTGACTTCTACTGATTGAATTTAAGCTTCAGAATTTGTGAAGATAATCATAATGAACAACATGAGTAAGAATCATAAAGTTTTGTTGCTCACAGAGCTTAATTTCTTTAATAATACAAAAGCCAGAGGTAAAATCCTATTTGGCCTGCAAGAATGTCATCAATACAAATCTTTAAATTTTGTTAAATGTTTTAGATTATCAAACACTTGTTGCATTGCAGGGCATGCAATAATGAGAAAACAGAACAAAATACCATAAAATGTACAAATATATACAAATGTAAATGTACAAATACAGTACAGAGAGATGATGTTGTGGTCTAATGGGTTAAATCTACTGTTCTACTATAGTCCCATATAGGGCTGCAACAACTAATTGATAATGAAAACAATCAGCTACTAATTTGATTATCGATTAGTCGTGTCTAATGAAAACCATCGACTAGTCATGTCGATTTACAGTAGGGTCATTCCATGTCAAAATTCAACTATTTGGACATAGAGTTGCTTTGAGATCCCCATAACTATGGGACTGAATTATATAGAGCAATGAAAATGAAGATTTCAAAAGGAAAGTTTATTAAGAATGAGAATCTAGAAGGATATTAAGATATCTTGAATACTTTTAGAGTCACAGGCATGCAAACTTTGGAAAAGGAATATTTATGGCACTCAGACAGGTATGTTCTCTGATAGAAAAACATGAGGTAGATTTCTAGTTTCAGCATTATTTGTTCTTTAGATATTCCTCTTTAAAAGAAAAAAGTATCAGCTGTATGCAAAGTGACCCACATTTGGTTTTTGACCATTGAAAATGTGTACAATTTACTCATGGAGCTTCATTAAGATCTCCATATCTCTGGGATTGAACCATCAAGGGCCTTGTGAAGATACCAAAAGGAAAAGTTTTTTAAGAACCAGAATCTAAAAGGATATTAAGATATCTTTAATACTTCTTGAGTTACAGGCATGCAAACTTGAGGCAAAAAACTCAAGAAGTGCTTTTTTGAAACAAAGATTGCTAAAATCAACAGATTTTACTAATAGATCTACCAATCTCTGTGATAAAATAAAATAATGATGCTGCCATCTTTATAAAGTCATTGTTACACCCCTGTAAATTGCCTCCAAATCTCAGGTGAAAATTGTCATTTTGACACCCTCTACAAAATAGTGGATTACTCACTAAATATACATCTGTGACACTTAATACTTTGGCTTTTATCATTATTTATGTTTGTCTTCCTACAGAAAAAATACTAAACACAATTAAAAATTTGAGCCAGGGAAGTTTCCAAAATTTGGTTCATTTGACACAGAATGACTCAGTAGTGAATAACCCATTGGACAGGATGTGGAATAAAAATGTTTTAAATAATGGATTAAAATATGTTTTTAATTTAAAAATAATAATTTTTAATGTTTAATAATTGTTAAAATTTTCCATACTATTAATCAATAAATAGAAAAAAAATAATTGACAGAATAATCGATTATCAAAATAATCATTAGTTGCAGCCCTTGTCCCATATCAGATTAAATGAAATGCGTTTTTCTTTGGACTGAAGTGAAAAAATATAATCTGCCGTCCATTCTGAGATGCATAAAGTTCAGAATGAAACCTCAAATTGAGTCCAATCTGAATCCTAGACAGCTGGATCTGACACGACAGTAAAGAAGACACCAGTAAACACGCAGACAACCAAGAGAGTGTGTTAGTATTATTAGCAGTATTAATCCATCTATTCTGCCCACTGAAGTGTTAAGACATTGGAAACACATGATTTGCAGCAATTACAGAACCCGTCACATGACGAGTGCTCATCGTATAGAGACGTTGTGTGAATATGTATAAGCGAGGGCGGCTCTCCTCAGAGGCACAGTATGACAATAGCTGCTGTCATGTATGGAGCCCATAGTGTGGAATTGCTTTAATACTGTTCCTTGTACAACAGCTGAAATTATTGAGCTAAAACTATACATTATGAATCATTTATTGTCCCCAGCTTATGTATTACCACCCAGAAAAATCCCAGCGAGGGCCCGAGATCCTCTCTGATGGACATGCCATTATTCACAGGGCAGCGTTTCAGCAGGAGAGACGGTAAAACACTCCCTCCAGATGAATCCTCTCGCTCGACATGCTGCTTCTGCCTCGGAGTCTAACCGAACGTCCCTTGCTTTAATCAAAAACTTTTTATCATCCCAAGCGTTGAAAATACAATGTTCTCTCATTACTGCACACATGTCAAAGTGACACTTATGAAGGAAGGAATATGCTCTGTTCTGCAGCGAAGCAGGGATGTTTTCAGTGAGCCCTCGCATTGGAAACGTCACCCTAGTTTTGGGTGGAAAGTCTTGCTTTGCCATTTATACACATCCTTGTCTGTTTTTGGTTAATTGCACAATGATGATAAACAGCAAAACATAACCTCTCTATAAGTGAATATAACAAGGGCAAAATGCATTTCAGTTTTCAATTGTACTTTACATAGTACATGTTTTTCCAAAGCAGAGATCAGTGCCTTAATAATGAGCAAGACCAAAGCAAGTCAAGCAATTCTTGGCTGATAAAACTAGCCATATAACATGCATTATATTAGTCAAATGATCATTATTTACACAGCCATGAGGAGAATCAAGCATCTGTGTGAATAAAAGCCTAAAATAAATCAGTTCAGAATTTGCAACCAAATGTTTAAGTTAACAAGGCATAAAATGCTTGTATACGATCAAAAATGTCAGATACTGTACAGTGTGTCCACTGCAGCAAACAAAATGTTCAAAACTGATTTTGAAATCTGATTGATACATAATATGCACTAAATCCAGTAGAAATCCACTACCTTCACAGCCACAACATGTTAAATGTCATGACTCCCACAGTATTTTTAGATGCGGTATAAATGCAATCCAATAATCCCATAACAATATAGGCTAAACAAACAAAAGCAGCAGTAACATATGAACTGCACAAGCTGTGTAACAAGTCACTGATTCTTGAGATAAGGGGGCAAAACATGTTTTAGAAGTTCGTTTTTATTATTGAATAATACATTATTTTTAAATTGGAATATTTGTAGACAAAGGTTTTAGCTAATGAACCATAATGAAAAAGGTTTTTTTTTCCCTTCTAAAAATGTACAAAAACTGACGGTTTTGACAAAAACTGATGGAGTTGACAAAAACTGAAGTGATGGAATTGACAAAAACTGACAGTTGACAAAAACTGATGTGATAGAGTTGACAAAAACTGACGTGATGGAGTTGACAAAACCTGATGGAGTTGACAAAACCTGATGGAGTTGACAAATACTGATGGAGTTGACAAAACCTGATGGAGTTGACAAAAACTGAGGTGATGGAGTTGACAAAACCTGATGGAGTTGACAAAACTGACGTGATGGAGTTGACAAAACTGACGTGATGGAGTTGACAAAACCTGATGGAGTTGACAAAACCTGATGGAGTTGACAAAAACTGAGGTGATGGAGTTGACAAAAACTGAGGTGATGGAGTTGACAAAAACTGATGGAGTTGACAAAACCTGATGGAGTTGACAAAACTGACGTGATGGAGTTGACAAAACTGACGTGATGGAGTTGACAAAAACTGAAGGAGTTGACAAATACTGACAGAGTTGACAAAAACTGACGGAGTTGACAAATACTGATGGAGTTGACAAAAACTGACGTGATGGAATTGACAAAAACTGACGTGATGGAGTTGACAAAAACTGACGTGATGGAGTTGACAAAAACTGACGTGATGGAGTTGACAAAAACTGTCAACAGGTTTTATGTCTGATGGTTTGTCAACTCTGTCAGTATTTGTCAAAACCGTCAGTTTTTGTCAACTCCAAAAACTGACGTGATGGAGTTGACAAAAACTGACAGAGTTGACAAAAACTGACAGAGTTGACAAAAACTGATGTGATAGAGTTGACAAAACCGACGTGATGGAGTTGACAAAAACTGAGGTGATGGAGTTGACAAAAACTGATGGAGTTGACAAAACCTGATGGAGTTGACAAATACTGATGGAGCTGACAAAACTGACGTGATGGAGTTGACAAAAACTGAAGGAGTTGACAAATACTGACGGAGTTTACAAAAACTGACAGAGTTGACAAAAACTGACGGTTTTGACAAAAACTGACAGAGTTGACAAAAACTGATGTGATGGAGTTGATAAATACTGACGGAGTTGACAAAAACTGACGGTGTTGACAAATACTGACGTAGTTGACAAATACTAACGTAGTTGACAAATACTGACGGAGTTGACAAATACTGACGTAGTTGACAAATACTGACGTAGTTGACAAATACTGACAGAGTTGACAAAAACTGATGTGATGGAGTTGACAAAAACTGACAGAGTTGACAAAAACTGACATGATGGAGTTGACAAAACCTGATGGAGTTGACAAATACTGATGTGATGGAGTTGACAAATACTGACGGAGTTGACAAAAACTGATGTGATGGAGTTGACAAAAACTGACAGAGTTGACAAAAACTGACATGATGGAGTTGACAAAACCTGATGGAGTTGACAAATACTGATGTGATGGAGTTGACAAAAACTGATGTGATGGAGTTGACAAAACAGACGTGATGGAGTTGACAAAACTGACATGATGGGGTTGACAAAAACTGATGGAGTTGACAAATACTGACGGAGTTGACAAAAACTGATGTGATGAAGTTGACAAAACTGACGTGTTGAAGTTGACAAAACCTGATGGAGTTGACAAAACCTGATGGAGTTGACAAAACCTGATGGAGTTGACAAAACTGACGTGATGGAGCTGACAAAACTGATATGATGGAGCTGATAAAACTGACGTGATGGGGTTAACAAAAACTGATGGCGTTGACAAATACTGACGGTTTTGAGAAAAACTGATGGAGTTGACAAAAACTGACGTGATGGAGTCGACAAAAACTGATGTGATGGAGTTGACAAAAACTGACGTGATGGAGTTGACAAAAACTGACGTGATGGAGTTGACAAAACTGATGTGATGGGGTTGACAAAAAAATGATGAAGTTGACAAAACCTGATGGAGCTGACAAAACTGACGTGATGGGGTTAACAAAAACTGATGAAGTTGACAAATACTGACGGAGTTGACAAAAACTGATGTGATGAAGTTGACAAAACTGACGTGATGGGGTTGACAAAAACTGATGGAGTTGACAAATACTGATGTGATGAAGTTGACAAAACTGACGTGATGGAGTTGACAAAACCTGATGGAGTTGACAAAACTGATATGATGGAGCTGACAAAACTGACGTGATGGAGTTGACAAAACCTGATGGAGTTGACAAAACTGATATGATGGAGCTGACAAAACTGACGTGATGGAGTTGACAAAACCTGATGGAGTTGACAAAAACTGATGGAGTTGACAAATACTGACGGTTTTTAGAAAAACTGATGGAGTTGACAAAAACTGACGTGACGGAGTTGACAAAAACTGACGTGACGGAGTTGACAAAAACTGATGTGATGGAGTTGACAAAAACTGACGTGATGGAGTTGACAAAACTGATGTGATGGGGTTGACAAAAAAATGATGAAGTTGACAAAACCTGATGGAGCTGACAAAAACTGACGTAGTGACAAAAACTGAAGGACAAAAACTGATGGAGTGACAAAAATGACAGAGTTGACAAAAACTGATGTGATGGAGTTGATAATGATGGAGTTGACAAAAAACTGACGGAGCTGACAAAAACTGATGGAGTTGACAAAACTTGAAGGAGTTGACAAAACTGATGTGATGGAGTTGACAAAAACGGAGTTGACAAAAACTGACATGATGGAGTTGACAAAACTGATGGAGTTGAAAAACTGATGTGATGGAGTTGACAAAACTGACGGAGTTGACAAAAACTGATGTGATGGAGTTGACAAAAACTGACAGAGTTGACAAAAACTGACATGATGGAGTTGACAAAACTGATGGAGTTGACAAATACTGATGTGATGGAGTTGACAAAAACTGATGTGATGGAGTTGACAAAAAGACGTGATGGAGTTGACAAAATGACATGAGTTGACAAAAACTGATGGAGTTGACAAATACTGACGGAGTTGACAAAAACTGATGGAGTTGACAAAACTGACGTGTTGAAGTTGACAAAACCTGATGGAGTTGACAAAACTGATGGAGTTGACAAAACTGATGGAGTTGACAAAACTGACGTGATGGAGCTGACAAAACTGATATGATGGACTGATAAAACTGACGTGATGGGGTTAACAAAAACTGATGGCGTTGACAAATACTGACGGTTTTGAGAAAAACTGATGGAGTTGACAAAAACTGACGTGATGGAGTGACAAAAACTGATGTGATGGAGTTGACAAAACTGACGTGATGGAGTTGACAAAAACTGACGTGATGGAGTTGACAAAACTGATGTGATGGGGTTGACAAAAAAATGATGAAGTTGACAAAACCTGATGGAGCTGACAAAACTGACGTGATGGGGTTAACAAAAACTGATGAAGTTGACAAATACTGACGGAGTTGACAAAAACTGATGTGATGAAGTTGACAAAACTGACGTGATGGGGTTGACAAAAACTGATGGAGTTGACAAAACCTGATGGAGTTGACAAAACTGATAGGATGGAGCTGACAAAACTGACGTGATGGAGTTGACAAAACCTGATGGAGTTGACAAAAACTGATATGATGGAGCTGACAAAACTGACGTGATGGAGTTGACAAAACCTGATGGAGTTGACAAAAACTGATGGAGTTGACAAATACTGACGGTTTTTAGAAAAACTGATGGAGTTGACAAAAACTGACGTGACGGAGTTGACAAAAACTGACGTGACGGAGTTGACAAAAACTGATGTGATGGAGTTGACAAAAACTGACGTGATGGAGTTGACAAAACTGATGTGATGGGGTTGACAAAAAAATGATGAAGTTGACAAAACCTGATGGAGCTGACAAAAACTGACGTAGTTGACAAAAACTGAAGGAGCTGACAAATACTGATGGAGTTGACAAAAACTGACAGAGTTGACAAAAACTGATGTGATGGAGTTGATAATGATGGAGTTGACAAAAACTGACGGAGCTGACAAAAACTGATGGAGTTGACAAAACTTGAAGGAGTTGACAAAACTGATGTGATGGAGTTGACAAAAACTGACGGAGTTGACAAAAACTGATGGAGTTGACAAAAACTGACGGTTTTGACAAATACTGACGGAGTTGACAAACCATCAGACATAAAACCTGTTGGAGTTGACATCTGATGGAGTTGACATCTAAAGGAGTTGACAAAATTGATTTTTTTTCCACCTGAACCACATGCCGTACAGTGGAGCAATTTTGTTTTCTCTCTCAGTTGTTGCTGCCTTAATAAAAATATCAAAAATGCCAAGATTTATCCCTTACATAAACTATTACACCAGGATGACAGAGTTGACATGTTAAAGCTGTGACTGCAGAGACTTCAACATTGTTTGTAAAAAAAAATATAAAAATATAAAACTTCCAGGACTATGTGTTCTACTGTGAGATCCACAATCAGCAGGAAAAAGTAAGTGGTCCTCAGGGTTAAAGATGACCATAACATTGCCCGATTTATTCAGAATTATAAAAAATCCTGGCGGGATTTGATAGCCATTTTTTATGGAAAATATCATTTAAGACTTACTTTTTGTATTGTCTGATATATCTCTACCTTTCAATTTAAATGTATATTTTTTAATTTGTTGCATTTTTAAACACTTTCTTTGGTAATTTTACATTGTGACCTCATGCTGAGGACAAGCAAAATTTTTTCAATGTAAATGTTTTTCACTTGGGTAAAGTTGGTTTTATATTCGCACATTCGCACATCCGTATTCAATAGTCTTGTTAATCACACTACATTGGACATTCAGTGGATATTCCCAAGTAAATATGCCATTAAAACAATACTTGCCTATTTTGATCGACTGTGAAAAATGTTGTAAGTTGACAATCGTTGGTTGTCAATATCATGTCGCAGCTTAAAATTCGCAAACATTAATTTATTGCACATTTATTGGAAAGTCTGAATTTATCAGAAGTCCGAATATGCGAATATAAAACCAACTTTACCCAAGTAATATTTTCCAAGTATAGAGCAATTTAATTAATACTAACAAAATTATTTAAAAATAAAAGCAATGAATGTCCTGAGTATCCAGATTTCCCTTTAGATGTAGCTTTTTATTTTGATGAATTTATTTATTTTTTTTACATAAAGAGGGCTTTTGTGTGTAGGACATGTTTTGTCATTTATCTCAAGAATCAATGAAGTACAAGTTTAGCAAGTGTTTATACAGCATGAACCTTGCCTCGTCATAAAAAGGTCAAATCACATGATATTTTAAGATTTCTTACCTTTGACACAGTTATGATGGTCTTAGGGGTACAGTGATATGCACGTTTTATGTTTTTTTTTCTGCATATTTTTTACATGTTGCTTAGGCTAGGTTTTATAAGCATGGAGCGAATCAGCATATTTTCCCTTACAAACAATGGCCACGTTCACACTGTCAGTTTTTGGGATTGACAACCGTATTCTGCTGCTGTGTGAACGTGGCCAATACTGATTCTGGATAATTTCCTCAAAATTGCCAGTGATCCTCCTGTGTGAATCTCGTGAACGCAAACTGAAGCCGAAGCAGATAACGTTAGCGTGTTTGCCTAGTTAATTTAGTTATCATGCGGCTATTTAACCGTCAAATTTAGGCGAAAAAGTCCATTAACTGTTGTCAATAATTTAGAAATGTATGATCACTTTCAAAGCAGCTTTCGGTTAATGGACGCGTCGAATCCACGTGACCAACTTGAGTCCGTTGTGAACCCGGAAATCTTTCGTCGTTACGTGAAATGCAGGATCGTGGATTCTTAAGATAATTTCCGAATTTTGCCTAGGAAAATTCGTTAAACATATTGCTTCGAACGTGAGTGACACTCCGCGACCCGCGAACCCGTTCAGCAACACGTGATGCAGTTGTTTACCGAAAGGACGATACAAAATGAATGAATGGTGAGTACATTTGTTGTCACTTTGTGATGCTAATTTGGCCTTACTGGACTGTCCTAGATATGTGTGTAGCACATTTCATTTCACCTACTGTTCAGTGGATTTGGATACTCATTTCACAGTTTTTCACATAGTAGGGGAATTGTGCATATTCGGATGTGATGTCACAGCAAATAATGCTCAATTTACCCCCAACTCCACACAACTCTATATTTGAATTATTCTGAGATTTTCTGGATCATTCTTGAACCTTAAGATGGCTGTTTTGTACACAATCATAGTTAAATGTATTGTTATCTTTTTATTTAAGTTTCCCCCAACAGCCCAAGTGTACATAGGCCTATAGAAACAGTGCATAAAACAATTCAAAGGATGATTGTAAAATAATAAATCCAATTTCCAAGTGATCAGAGTGTTTCATTTAAACCCACTGCACGACTTCCACAAGTAGCAGGCATTTGTGCAGGGTAAGCAATCCATGACGTACATGCGAGTCAACGAGATGGAGGGAAGGGCATAAAAATGTGAAGCGTATCATGGCTATTTGACAGGGGGAAGAAAATAGAGAAGTGTTATACAGACAAAGGCATCTTTCAATGTCCAAAGTGACAATCAGTCTGTTTTATTGTGTAAAAACACCCAAAAACCCATTTGAGTTTCTTCTGTGCAAATCTAAAGGTGAAAACCCTGAACACACTGTTTCTAATAATGAAAGTTAAAGGATTAGTTCAGAATTAAAATTTCCTGATAATTTACTCACCTCCATGTCATCCAAGATGTTCATGTCCTTCTTTCTTCAGTCGAAAAGAAATGAAGGTTTTTGAGGAAAACATTCCAGGATTTTTCTCCATATAGTGGACTTCACTGGGGTTCAACGGGTTGAAGGTCCAAATGTCAGTTTCAGTGCAGCTTCAAAGAGCTCTACATGATCCCAGACGAGGAATAAGAGTCTTATCTAGAGAAACCATCGCTCATTCCTAAAAAAAAAAAAAAAAAAAAAGAGTACTTTTTAAGCACAAATGCTCCACGCATTACGTAATAACATTGGAAAGGTCACGCGTGACGTAGGCGGAAATACAGATCCAGTGTCTACAAAGTGAACGTGCAAAGACTAAGTC
Source organism: Megalobrama amblycephala (assembly GCF_018812025.1). Lineage (NCBI taxonomy): Eukaryota > Metazoa > Chordata > Actinopteri > Cypriniformes > Xenocyprididae > Megalobrama > Megalobrama amblycephala. The sequence goes on along the minus strand of NC_063048.1, from coordinate 2,209,220 downwards.
AAACGGCCTTTACAAAAAAAAGGTAATACAACAATGTTGGACGATTATGAAGTTGGAGGAGAAAATGTGATGGAGTTTTCCGCCATTCTGTGATACTTCCGCCTACGTCACGCGTGACCTTTCCAATGTTATTACGTAATGTGTGGAGCATCACAGAGCAGTGCAAGACGAGCATTTATGGTTAAAAAGTATATAATTTTTTTAACTTTTTTTTTAGAAATGGATAAGACTCTTATTCCTCGTCTGGGATCATGTAGAGCTCTTTGAAGCTGCACTGAAACTGACATTTGGACCTTCAACCTGTTGAACCCCAGTGAAGTCCACTATATGGAGAAAAATCCTGGAATGTTTTCCTCAAAAACCTTAATTTCTTTTCGACTGAAGAAAGAAAGACATCAACATCTTGGATGACATCGGGGTGAATTATTAAATTATCAGGAAATTTAAATTCTGAAGTGAACTAATCCTTTAATGAATTTGAAAAGTCAAAAAGTACCATAAGGGGCCGTTCACAACATGTTTTTCCATTCCACTGCGGCACTTTTCCATTGTTTTTCAATATTAACACGCGCTAGAGGTACATCTTTAACCATTGAGCTTCAGTCTTGCATATTTTTCAGTGTCTTGCGCACGACACAGTGTTCTAAAAAATGCGACACTCAAGTAGAAGTTCAACTTTTTAAAAAAACATGTTTTCAGACCTAGCACTTTTTTCCTTCCATTGACCAGTGTCTCGTGTTTTTAACAGCAAAAACACATTCTACGAAAATCATAAAAGTGGTTGATATATGACTTGTGTATGAACATGTGATGAATTATTTGTTCTTTTGACTTAGATCTTTATAATGATTCAGTTAATCCAGTTCATGAAAACCATCCAAAGGATTCGGTTACAGTGTCTGAATTGCAGACACTTGGAATATAGTGCAGGACTAGACCACAGTTTGAATGCTTTTATGCGGCTTTCGTTAAATTTTTGGGCACTTGAAAGTCTCTATTCATTGTGTTTGCATGAAAAATACTGGCCAATACATTCTTTAAAATCTCTCACAGAAAATGAAAGTCCTAGAGGTTTGGAATGAAATTAGGGACAGAATGATCTATTTGAAGGTGAAAGCAGTCTATGATAAAACTCTTTGATCCTGCTTGAGAGGCAAACTTTGTTTTTTAGTGGTTGAGTCTGCTTCAATTCAAGGTCCAACCATCTTCTAGTCTGTATAGATATGTGATAGTGCTTCAGAACAGCCTGTTTTAGGATGCACTTTACCACACGCCGACTAAATGTTCAACCACTTTTTTAGCGTCTGTTTTTGGATCTCGCTAATTGTGAAAACTTTGCGCTGGTGTCTGTGCCGACAGATGAGATGAAAAGTTGCTGCTAAATTCGCAGCTGGCAGGCAAATGAATGCAGTGTGAAGTGCGCCAACAGAAGTGCGGGTTCCCGCTGCTTTGGCAACAAAGAGCCTCCGCACAAGACATCTGCTGCCTTCAGTTCAGTCACATGCTCCAGCCGAACCGCTGCACTTCCATTACCATAGCTCAGAGCGAGCGCTACACCTACTCAATCTTTCTCTCCGGATTGCCTCCGTTCGCTTCTTTCATTGGGATGAAGTTGTGTGTGAACCCTGTGTGAATGTTCACCAGTGCTGTTCAGAGTCTTAATGAGCAGGTCTCATGGAAGCACAAGTAAATTGAGCTCACTAGCATGATAAATGATCCAAACGAGCGCTATTGTTCTCTTCTGCGACCGCTGGCTTGGGTGGGAGCCAGATGGCGGGTGGTTAGCACTCACTTTTTGTGTTCATATCTGATAACAACCACTAATGCGTGCCCTTTCTTAAGAAATTAGTTTGATGATGGTGTGGAGGCATTTCTGATGCTTTTTAATTGTTTTTTTTTTTTTACTGTAGAAATGTTTTGTTCCCAGTGTGATTCCCACAATGTTTCCAAGTCTTAGCCAGTATTTCTCAACCTTCATTCGAGGCTGATTCTCGAAAGAAAAATCCCAATAATATGTCAGATGTCATAGATATACAAATCATGACACTAACATGCTGAAATCCCAATCCAATCTCTTCAAAAAAATGATGTTCTTCCTCAGTATTTTTGTCTCGTTTTCCAGCACAAATATCTAAACTTTCTTAAATCAAGGAGAAGCAAAATGACTGAAGATATTAAGTCTTGCTTTGTGAAAAAATGCATCAAAATGAAGTGAGTTTGTGCTTAAAACAAGAACAAATATCTGCTAATGGGGTCAGAAAAACGATATTGTTTCCCTTTGAATTAAGTTAAGACATTTTTTTTTCAGAAAATAACACCTTATATCTTCAGTCATTTTGCTTCTCCAGTAAATGTATCTTGATTTAAGGATGTTTAGATATTTGTTCTGGAAAACAAGACAGAAACACTGAGGAAGAAGATACTTGAAGTGTTTATTCTCTTTTTTTAACTTATCAGCTGTTTACCAAAGTACTTCATCTTAGCTTTCCTTCAGATAGTGAGCGGTCGGGACGCCCTGCGTCAGGGGACAGACAGGATCCCATCCAGATATTCTTCTCTCAGTGGCAGTCTTCATCAGACTCTCACGGTAATGACGCCTCACGCCTCAGGCTCCACACCACATCTGTGACGCCTTCCTCCTCCTTTATCCGTCCATCCTTCTCTCTATCCTCGTCGCCATATTCCCATGATGCACATCACAGCTAGACCAGCCTCAACAATAAGGATTTTTTAATTTCTGCTAGACTGATTTGAGGGGAAATCATTGCGATATTTACTTAATAAGTGCATTTGCAGCACATTTTGAGTGAGGTTTTATTTTATAGATGACTATTAGAATAATAATTGCATAATGCTGCATTAAAAAAAAAAAAAATATATGCAACTAACCCTAGTCCTATAGTAAGTACATGTTGTTAATTAATATTACTCAGTACTTGAATGCATAATTACACTAGAAAAAGGACACCTTAAAATGAAGTGTAGCCATAAAATGTTATAGTTTATATTTTTCATTATTACATAGATCATTTTAATGTGCAGTTACAGCAAATTAGAATAATGTACACTAAAAATGCTGGGTTAAAAACAACCCAAGTTGGGTTAAAAATGGACAAATCCAGCGATTGGGTTGTTTTAACCCAGCGGTTGGGTTAAATGTTTACCCAACCTGCTGGGTAGTTTTATTTAACTCAACTATTGTTTCAAAATTACTTAAATTAACCCAAAATATGTTAGAAATTAACATTTTATTAATAAGTATGATGAATAATAATTAAACAATAAACATTTAATAAATTGCTGATTAATTAATGTTCAGCTTTTGATTATTATTGGTTGATTCTATAATTATGTCTGATTTTTAATATCCAACATATTTTGAGTTCATTTTAAGCCAGACATATAGTCATTTTTAAACAATAGTTGAGTTCAATAAAACTACCCAGCATGTTGGGCAAACATTTAACCCAACCGCTGGGTTTGTCCATTTTCAACCCAGCTTGGGTTGTTTTTAACCCAACCTTTTTAAGTGCAATGTCAATAAGATAATGTAACAAAGCCAGCTATACATTCATAAAGACTTTAGCAGGAAAACGATGGCATATGGCTCAAAATATTACTGATTTGCTGTAAGTTTCAACTCATTCTAATGGACATCATTTTACAAAACCAGAAAATGAGTCTTTTTTTTTTTTTTTTTTTTTTTTGTAGAGCATGTTTTATCTATTGATCGGAGGATTAAAAGACAATTAATATTCAGTAATATTAGAGATTTAACACCATTCACGCTATTGGATGAGAGCAAAACTTGAAGTGAATTGATCTGAATAATGACACTATTGTCTTCTGTAGAGCTGCTTTACAGCTGCATTGAATTAGTTTCATAATTGATGCACTTTGCAACATTAGCACTGTTATGTTCCTGTTTAAGCAATCTGTGTTGTATAAAGTGCTGTAGAAATAATGACAATGCAGGAGTGCTGTCAGCTGGTCGAATCTCGCTCTGATACTCGTCTAATCAAGAACAGCACTACCAAATGTTTCATCGCTGATGGTGTGACTGTTTCCCGTTTGCACAGGGGGAAAATCGGCAGAAACATTGAAATACCTAGATTAAGTGCGCATAGACGCAGTGGCGGGACGGCTGGCGCGCTTCACCCCCAGTCTTGTTTTCAGGATCATTAAGCCCCAGCGCTCCACAGTTTGCCTGACAGGATGAGAAACAGCAGCGCGCTCTCACCCCGCAGGTATCTGCAGCGATTATTACTGCAAAAAACACTCTCGTTAGGGCCCTTGTTACAGCTCAAGGGGGAACGGCTAATTAGGGGGACAAACACGGCTGGAAAACGAGTCGATTACACCTGTGGACTTTTGAGTTTCTGCAAAGTCTGCGCTCCAGTTCATCTGCAGAGGGAGAAAGTGAAGGACAGACACTGTCGAAAGCTTTTATGAAAATGATCTTCCAATTAGCAGGACCGGGAGCCTCGCTAGACGAGCTCATTTCCGCTTCAGTTCAGTTGGCTTTCTCGTTAATTCTGTATCGTTTTATGGGAGCGTATGAATCAGACCTGTTATCACTGAAGCCTTTTCTACTCGCAGTCCTCCAGACACACAGTAGGGTTTTGTCAGAATTTACAGAGAAAAACTTTGCTCTGCATAGTATCTTTTTGTCCTGTCGGAAATGAATCATTAAAAACCAATGAAACCCTGATCCATGTGGACATGAAACTCACTTTAAAGAAATTTTTATTTATTTTTCTTATAGAACTTTAGTGTTCTTGACTCATAATACTTTATGTGTTTATGTGTTTAACAGGTCATTTCAGTTTTTTCTAGTGATAAAGTATGCTTACAAGTTGTTTTAATTTTTAAAATTTAATTAAAATGAAAACAAAATTAAATATAGCTGCAAGCAGCAATTACAGGGACAAGTCGAATAAAGGCAGAAAAGGAAATATTTGTGCATATCTGTGATCATGAGGTTAGGATGAAGCTGTTTAAATTACATCAGTTAAAGCACTTATAGCATAATAGCATGGTTTATAACTTCTGAGCAGTAGGTGGCGCTGCATGCACCCTCAAGTCAAGCCTGTGATGACATGTACCAATTTTCTTGTCAATACACAAAACTTTTGCAAAGACACAGCCGCATATCCATTTTGCCATGCTCGCAGTCAAATTTGTTGACGCAGTATAAAACAATGGTTGGGTCTATCAAAAATCTTTTAATAACTTTTTTGTCATGAGTGTCTGTAGATGCTATATACCAAATTTCGTACAAATCGGACAAATTTTGTAGGAGGAGTTCGAAAAAGTAGGTTTTGAATAAAATTCGATATGACAGACAGTAAGTGTGGTAGAATACGGCAAATTTGGTATCGTAGGACTCGGCATAAGCCGACAAATCTAATGATGTAAGTGAAATGACAATATGTTGAATTTATTATGTGTTATAAGCATTTTCATATCTCTTGACCACTAGGGGGCGCTGACCTGGAACTTTACAGGTCCTCTCAGAACATGGCCTCGATGAATCATACCAAGTTTCATGAACAATATGTTCATGCATTTGTAAAACACATCATTTTATGACAAAATACAAAATGGCTGACCAAAGAAAATTGGATATTGTTTAACTCAGCATGCCTCAAGGAATCTAATGGTGCGTTCACACCGGACGCGAATGAAGCGGTAAGCGCGAGTGATTTACATGTTAAGTCAATGCAAAGACGCGAATTGACATCCTGCGGCGCGAATGACGCGAATCGTGCAAGTTGAAAAATCTGAACTTTGGTGAATTTCCGCGCCGCGTTAACCAATCAGGAGCTTGCTCTAGTAGTGACGTGACGTAGCGAGCTGAGGCAGAAATTCGAAACAACAATGGAGGACAAAATCATCGTCGCTGTAGATCTTCATACATTTATAGAAACAGAAATAAAAAGGATCGTGTTTGAAAGAAAGTGAGTGAGGAGGTCAGACAATCTGATAAGTTGTAAAAAACGGTCTTTACTCAATTTTATATATATATATATATATATATATATTAAGACTACAAGCCAACTAAAGACGACCAATTGAGCTTATTCGCTGTAATTTAATTTAAACCCACTGACAAGTTGTGTTTATTCAGAGGAAGTGTGCAGAAAGCAGTGGGAGAGTCTGGGACACATAAAGGAGCGGGAGAGCCCCTCTCATGACGTGAATTCGCGTCTGTTGTGAAGGGATTTTCACGCGCGAATGAAGCGAGTAAACTCAAAATGTTCAAGCGTCCAACTACGCGCGAATAGCGCGATTTATTCGTGCAAGACGCGTCTGGTGTGAACGCAGCATTAGATTACCATCCTTATGATTTTAGGACAAGGCATTCAAAAGTTATAAGCAAAAATATACATTTTTCCTATCTTGGCACCAATAGGTGGCGCTGTGACGATACTGTGCATGTAGCCCCAAGTCATGCATGTAATAACATATACCAAGTTTGGTGTCAATACACCAAATCATTGTGAAGATACAGCATCAAATCCATTTTTGCGTCAAATTCGTTGAAGCGATATACGAGAACGGATCAGCCGATCAAAAATCTTTTAATAACTTTTTGCCTGGAGTTTGAGTAGATGCTACATACAAAAGTCAGTGCAAATTGGACAAACACTCTAGCAGGAGTTCGAAAAAAGTAGGTTTTTCGGAAAATCCAAAAATGGCGGAAACATTTTCATGACAAGTCAGCAAGAGCCATGGATTCAGAGGAAAAAAAGAATTTTGTTTCTAGGACTTTGTGTCAGAAGTTATGAGCATAAACATGAGTGAATCTTTGAACTGTTGGTGGCGCTAGAGGGTTTGAGGTAGAGACTCCAAATTTGCTATCGTAACCTTCAGACTGTCCTCTATCTGTGTGCCAAATTTCATAACTTTTTACCATACAGTTCTATGGGCCCTTCAGGGCTTGACCCCTAATTAATTAAAACAAAATCCATAAAACGATGGGAACCCTTAAAAGGTTCTGTGTATGAAGCGTCTGACGGAACCCTTTACGGTTCCACACAGAACCTTTTCTTATCATTTTTTGATGAGCAAATACACTTGATGAAAATGAAAAGACGAAATGACAGAAAAAGCAGAAACTCGAGGCGTGTGAAATCAAGAGGGATCTGATGGTTTTTATGGCTCGCTGTAATGGCTGGCCTTTTGTTGAAACACGAGTTAGTTCCAGCGTTTAACCCCGGCGCATTAATTTCTGCTCGGTGCTCACGACGGCTCCGTCAGCAGCCCCTGTGGGGAGACGCGCTGATGTCATTAGGCAGGAGTTAATGAAATACAAGGATACACTTCTTCATTCCACAGATTACTGCAAGAAAAACCTGGTGTAAATTTCAGCCGCCCGTTTGCACATAAATTGTAATCTTGGTGAGGAGAGGAACTGCCGTAACATATAACTCAGACGTGAATGTGTTCACCCGCACATGATGTAAAAACAGCTGGACTAACCTGATATATTTTATTAATGTCTGTGTCACCTCTTACTGTACATAAAATTAAATCTCTCCCTTTCTTTAGAGTTTGTTACATCAAGACACTACAGGCAAAACCAGTTTTTTTCATGCCCTGGTCAGGTTTGAGATTTTGGTCTGCTGTGCTGACTAATGGAAAGAAAACACATACACATTTAAGTGTTTATTTTATCGCACTTTATCTATTTGCTTCTGTAGATTTTTAGTCAGAAATCTCCACTTCAGCAGCTTTACACACACCAAACGTTACATTTTTATTCGTATCATATTCTAAAGGTTTGTTCATATATCATTCACCAGATATAATCAACATTTTACGCCTAAAAACGTGGTGAAAATGTCTGTTGACAGTATTTTCTGACTTATGGAATGATAAAAATCCAGATTCCCCTCTGTAAAAACTTTTCACTTTAATATGTCAACAATTGTGAACCTGGCTTCATCCATTGTTCAGATTTATGTTCTGGAAATGTATGCAAATTAGTGCATGTTTAATTAGATAATGCCTCATTTGCATATTTAAGCATAACATTTCAGAAAACTTGTTTATGTTATTTATACATTGTTCATGGAATGTTTTAGACATTTTTTAAATGTTGCTACTTTGCTTGTTAGAATGTTGCTGTTTTAGAACCTTCAGAACGTTCCCATAATGTTTGAAGAATGATAAAATGGAATGTTCCCTTAACATTCGCAAAAAACATTTTTAAAACATTTAAAAAAACTGGATTTTTTCAGCGTTCAGAGAACATTTAGAAATAACGTTTTCATAACTTAATGGGAACGTTAGCAAAACTTTTTTTGTCTAATTTAACTGGGCAAATCTATTAGTTAAAATGTTGACCCTATTCACCTAATAGTGTCTTGCCTTAAATGTCTCTTACTGCAGTAATAGTATAGGTATCCTTGTCTTTTTTTTAAAACATCACATTCCTGATATTTCAAGTGGGAAAAAAAAATAAATAAATAAATAAAAATCTTCCAGATCCACAAGATGAAATACACTTCAGGATATATTCTCTGACAACAAGCCTCAGAATCTGACAGTTTTCCTTCTCAGGAAGATGTATGTCCTTTTCGAGGATGTATTGATGTTTCTTTCTGGCTCATTAAGAACATGGTTTTTGCTGTGCTTCACTTAGTCAAACAGATCCCATGTCCTAAAGCAGCAACGAGAGGCCTGTCGGCGTTGAGCTCGCGTCTATAACATCTCTGACGGGTTTAATTGTGTCAGCCGCGAGCCAAACCGACAGAGGGCCAGAGAAATATGATTGTGCTGTGAAGGAGGAGGAGGAGGAGGAGGAGGCAGAAGTGAGCAAGATATACAGTACATGTTCATTACAGATGGACCACAGAACACAACAATAAAACGTCCACAGCCAGCAGCGGCGCCACGCAGAACATTAACACTGTAATTTACATAAAATTACTCACATACTGCAGCAGTAATTTAATTTGTATGACCAGTACAGTGGAAAGATTCAGAGTGGGAGCCGTGATTATTCTTCCTCATGACTGACTCGCTCTCAGAGAATATGAGTGACAGAGTAAACACCTTTCTACTGTACACACGCTGAAACAGAGATTCGTTCTGGGCATTATGAGATGCACTGCTGTTTTGACATGTCAATCAGTAGCTGTGTTTCCATCCACCTGCTTTTATTCAAATTTTGGGATATAACATAAAAAATTCTGGATAGAAACACCAACATGCGCATAAATTTAAAAATGTGCATAAAATGCTGAACAGCATCTCAAATGAGGCGGAAAGTTTTTTATCCGATAAGCAAATTTGCGCATAAACTACAATGGAAACACGTTTACTGAATAAATCCATCGATGCGCAACAGAAAACCTCTTGGGTCAGTCCATGTCAAATCAACCAAAATTTGAGCCAGGGAAGTTTCCGAAATTTTGATTTTGATTCAACAGTTTGGACATGGAGTCAGATTGGGGTCCCAATATCTATGTGACTGAACTATATAGGGCCTTAAAATGAAAATTTCAAAAGAAAAGTTCATTAATAATACGAATCTAAAAGTATTCAAGATATCGTAATATCTCCTTCTAGAGTTACAGGCATGACAACTTTAGAAAATAAATATTTATGCCACTCCGGTATGTGCTATGCAATTGAGCTGATAGAAAAACATGATACATTTCTAGTTTCAACATTATTTGTTCTTCAGATATTCCTCTTTAAAAGAAAAAAAGTATCAGCTGTATGCAAAGTGACCCACATTTGGTTTTTGACCACTGAAAATGTGTACAATTTACCAATTTACTCACGGAGCCACATTAAGATCTCCATATCTCTGGGGATTGAACCATTGAGGGCCTTTAAAATGAAGATACCAAAAGGAAAGTTTGTTAAAAATCAGAATCTGAAAGGATATTAAGATATCTTTAATACTTCTTGAGTTACAGGCATGCAAACTTGAGGCAAAAAACACAAGAAGTGCTTCTTTCCCATTTTTGAACCGTCACTGTTGGCATATAATGAAACAAAGATTGTTAAAGTCAACAGATTTTACTAATAGATCTACCAATCTCTGTGATAAAATAAAATAATGATGCTGCCATCTTTATGAAGTCATTTTTACACCCCTGAAAATTGCATCCAAATCTCAGGTGAAAATTGTCATTTTGACACCCTCTACAAAATAGTGGATTACTCAGTTAATATACATCTGTGACATTTAATATTTTGGCTTTCATCACTATTTATGTTTGTCTTTCTACAGAAAAAAATTAACAAAATAAAAAAATTGAGCCTGGTTGAGTTGACACGGAATGACCCTCATGTGACTTTGCCTCAACAGAGGCTGTGATTGGATAACTGGAATAACCAGCGGACCAATCATATCACAGCATCTCAAATGTTGGTTTGGTGGTTCTGAAACGTCTGAGTCAAAGTCTGTCATCAGAATGATTTGGTTTAATTCCCTCCAGAAGCGTCTCACACGATTGTGTTCACAAACACCAGCATCCGAACGCAAGAGAACATGACAGCGTTTATTGTGTTTCGTCTGACGCTCTGAGACGAACTCATTTATGATGGAGGAAAAAAGAGCTCGATTGCAGCAACTTCCATTTTTATTACTGATATTTTGCGGCAATTTCACAGGAAGTGACGATTTTGTTCTCTTGAACACATGGGATGGAAATGCTGCTTTATTCACAAATGTTTTGTGCCATACTCTAATATTTTTATACATAAGTTAAATTTGAAACTGTGGATGTTTCAAATTTTTTTAATGTTTAAATGGTTATAACATCAATTGAGAAATTCAGCAACTAGCTGAAATAACATAAATTTCAGTATTTTTTTTATTTTATGGTTTTAGTTATAATAATAACCCATAACCCATACTTTACTGATAACAGTAAATGATGCATTTTTATGAGCAATTAACCATAACCCTAACCCTACACTGTAAAAAAAGAATTGTTGGTTTAACTTAAAAAAAGTAAGTTAAAATTAAAAATTTGAGTTAATACGATGAAGGTGACTGGTTTAATCAACAGAAACTCAAAATATTATGTTAAGTACATGTAGTTAATTAATATTACTCAGCCCTTAATTACTCTGTAACAACATCACCTTAAAGGTTACACTTTATTTTGAGGCGTCTTTGTTACAGAGTAATTATACATTTATATACTGAGTAATATTAATGAACTACTTGTACTTATTTAAGGGGTTAGGAATATGATTAGGGTCAAGTTTAGGGTTAGTTGCATGTATTTATGCATAATTTATAGTTATTTCTAGAGTAACCAGATGGAACAAGACACAATTGTTACAGAAATGTAACCAGTATTTGTAATGTTACAAATTGATTTGTTGAAAAATCCAAAAAGGTGTTTAAAACAGACATGTTCCCTTAAAATCTGGATGCTCATGTTATTTGTCAGCTATCATTGACTCTGTATCTATAAGTCTGCCAAACTGTAGGTGATCAATTCTCACTGGTTTGATAGTTGATGGTCCGTGTGGTTCTGCTGACGGTGCAGTATTTGTCTGTCAACAAGCCTTCGTCTCTGCTGTCTCTCTCTCTCTCTCTCTTCAGCCCCTCCGTATCTCACTCCATCTCTCGGCTTGTTAACGCAGGCAGCGGCGTGTGCATACGCTTCTTAGCATGAACGGCTCGGGATGATTTTCCAGCCCTCTCCCGTCTCGCAGCTGGGATATTTCCAATTTTAGGCGGAATGAAACGGGCTCGGGCTGCTCTGACAGGTGAGCTGTCACCGCTGCCGTCTTTAACTCCCCGGCATTCACAGCCAACCCTCGTCAACTGACAGAGAAAATACCCAACAGCAGCAGAGAAAAGGACTTAATGTCCTATTCACCCCCAGTCACCGTTGGAAAATTGCTTCCCTTTTCTGCTCACGTATTAGATATTGTTTCCATGACAGAAGCACTTGCTATTATTGCACTTTGAAATATGAAAGTTCTAGAAAAAAGAGAGAGAAAAAGGCACATTTGGAGAAAAAGGTTGCAGGGGGGAGAGGGTTGTGAGGATGTAATTATTTAAAATAGTCTGCTAATGTGTATTATCATGCCATTAAATGTAAATGAGATGAGGCTAAAAGACCTGACTTGTCAATTGCTTGAATAAAAGAAAAAAAGCTGAAAAGAAGAAAAAAAAACAATCTTTGGATGAAAAAGGGCACTTAATGTGAGCTCGCGTTTAGTCTGTTCATACATCTTCTTCCTCGGCGTTTTCCAGCACAAACATTCTTAAATCAAGATACATTTACTGGAGAAGCAAAATGACTGAAGATACTGAGTCTTGTTTAATGAAAAATGTGTCAAAGTGAAGTGAGTTTAAGCTTAAATCAAGAACAAAAAAAGTCAGAAAAGTACTTTGGTTTCCATTTAAATTGTTTATTTTTCTGACCCCAATGGCAGATTTTTTTTGTTTTTGTTGTTGTTTTAATCATAAATGTTAGTATATAAACTATATATTTTTCATACCCTATATTGGCAGATATTTGTTACTAAGTCACTTTAGATTTATTATTTTTTCAATAAACAATTCTTAATATTTCATTAAACAATATCTCCAGTAAATGTATCTTGATTTAAGAACGTTTAGATATTTGTACTGGACAACAAGACTGATGCTGAGGAAGAACATGATTTTTGCAATGTAGCAGAAGATTTCATGAGCACTCTGAAAAACGACTGAAGTTATTGTCTTGAAGCTGCGTTTCACGTCGCTGTAGCGTCAGAATACGGCCGTCGACGAAGGGCTTGTGTTTGTGATTCCTGCCCGGCCGTTCTTCATGACCTGAGCCTGTTATCAGCAACATTAGACTGAATATTAATGCTCCGCAGCCAGATGAATCCCATTAAGCCCGGCGGCCATTCCTCCCCACTGTACAAGAATCAATGAAACGTGATTATGCTGCCAGAGCAAGAGTCTCTCCAAACAAACGTGGCGTTTCTTGACTGAGCGGCTTTTAACGTTATCATTGTGCTATTAGAACAAATAAAGCTTTTCCTTTCCATTTCTACTTCTTCTACGCCATTTCTCGTGTCATCAGATTTTCACATTAATTCTGGGTCTGCGAGACCTTTGTGCGGGTCTGCGGAGCAGAAAAGGGCTAAAAATGACAGTTTGGTAATGACCCGTCGGCTGAGGAGAGGCTCTGCAGCGGGTCGGAGCTGGAAAGCACTTATTACTCTCTAAGTGCTGGGCGGCTGCAGCCGGGAAAAGTGAGCTGTTAACGAATATCATTTGAGCAGAATAGCCAGAGGAGGTCTTTTGATATGCAGAAGAGCTGACCCCCGCGCCGCTCCTTTAATTGGGTTTTTAATTTTCCAGGCCATCTGACGATATCAGACATGATCCTCCAGCTTTGTCACAGTGATTTGAGACGCTGTGACAAGAGGGCCGCTGATCGCTGAAGAGAAGAAAAGAGAAGAGAGAGAGGTTCGCCGCGGCGGCCTGATGTTCCTGCTCTCGCTTTCATTCTTAAAAAAAAAAAAAGGTTCTTTCTTGGGATCGATGGATCCAACCTTTAACATCCATGGAGTCTTTCCACTGAACAAAAGGTTAAAAGGTTCTTCACGCTAACGAAAAATGGTTCTTCTGTACACTCAAGAAAATGTTAAACCCAGTGGTTGGGTTAAATTTTTGCCCAACCTGCTGGGTAGTTTTATTTAACTCAACTATTGTTTTAAAAATGACTATATGTCTGACTTAAAATGAACCCAAAATATGTTGGAAATTAAAAATCAGACACATAATTACTGGCAACAATAATAATCAAAATATAAGCAATTTAATAAATGTTTATTATGTAATAATTATTCATTAAACTTATCAATATATGCTCATTTATTAAAGGTATTAATAAATGTTAATTTCCAACATATTTTGGGTTCATTTTAAGTCAGTCTTGTAGTCATTTTTAAAACAACAGTTAAATAAAACTATCCCAGCAGGTTGGGAAAACATTTAACCCAACCGCTGGGTTTGTCCATTTTCAACCCAACTTGAAAATAATGTCATTAATTACTCACTCTCATGCCGTTCACACCCGTAAGACCTTCGTTCATCTTCAGAACACAAATTAAGATATTTTTGATGAAATCCAGTGGCTCAGTGAGGCCTGCGTAGACAGAAATGACATTTCCTCTCTCAAGATCCATTAATGTACTAAAAACATATTTAAATCAGTTCATGTGAGTACAGTGGTTCAATATTAATATTATAAAGCGACGAGAATATTTTTGGTGTGCCAAAAAAACAAAATAACGACTTATTTAGTGATGGCCGATTTCAAAACACTGCTTTATGAAGCTTCGGAGCGTTATGAATCAGCGTGTCGAATCAGCGGTTCGGAGCGCCAAAGTCACGTGATTTCAGCAGTTTGGCACACGATCCGAATTATGATTCGACATATTCTCGTGGCTTTATAATATTAATATTGAACCACTGTACTCACATGAACTGATTTAAATATGTTTTTAGTACATTAATGGATCTTGAGAGAGGAAATGTCATTGCTGGCTATGGAGGCCTCACTGAGCCATCGGATTTCATCAAAAATATCTTAATTTGTGTTCTGAAGATGAACGAAGGTCTTACGGGTGTGAAACGACATGAGGGTGAGTAATAAATGACAGAATTTTCATTTTTGGGTGAACTAACCCTTTAAACAAATGTTAATTTCCAACATACTTTGGGTTAATTTTAAGCAAGCAATACAGTCATTTTTAATCAATAGTTCTGTTAAATAAAACTACCCAGCAGGTTGAGCAAACATTTAACCCAACCTCTGGGTCAAAACAATCCAATTGCGGGGTTTGTCCATTTTCAACACAATTTGGGTTGTTTTTAACCCAGTATTAATAATTAGAAATGTTTCTTGAGCATCTAATCATCATATTAGAATGATTTCTGAAGGATCATTCTGGAGTAGTGATGCTGATCACATGAATAACTGCTCAACATTTGTTGGAGAATTATTATTCTCTGCAACTGTCTCAGTGCTTTTCTAGCGTCTCATGTCCGTGTATGTGCTTAACCATTAGCTTTAGCGCTTGCTTTTGACATGAGCCTCTTTGAAACGAATCTCTTCAGTCACTCGATTGTTTCCCTCTCCAGCTCCACCGCCCGGGGTCTGAGTCGAGAGTCGAGAGCCGCCGCTGTGGGTTTTTAAGCGTTTTCTGCCCTCTGTTTGTACAATCAGCAAGACCACACAAAGAGACTCAACCTCCTAATCTCTTAACCAAACAAGACAGCAATTACACTCGCTGATAAAGTGGGAACATTTCCATCGGAGCGGCTGTTGAGAGTCTCTCAGTGTTTTGTTCTCTCCCTCTCTCTCTCTCTTGTCCCTGTTCGCCGGCATCTGCCAATTTGGTGGCGTGCGGATGCAGTGTCACTGCTTGTTCTGGTAATAATGGGCTGAGCTCAGCATGTGCTGTCCTGAAATGTGTCAGTAAGAGAGACATACGAGATGTTTAATAGATGACCACCTCACCACACACTCGTTGACATTTAAGAGTACTAGAAATAACGACTAGTTACTCAAACAAACCGCATGAAGGCATTTCTAGCGTTCACTTATGGAAATGAAATGGTTTTTATTTCTCCTAGAGGAAACAACAGCAATGTGAAATACATGCGTTATTTTTAACACACTCAATTATTGAAATCTCATTAGAGAAATCATTAATTACAGCATGCAATTCCTGATGCTTCAGCTGCACGTATGAAAATGAGAGCCCTCGTTGTAATTAATATGTCCAGAGTTAATGTAATCACAGTCATTTAGGATTGGTGAAATAAATGAACAGGCGACTGGCTCGTATGGGAGTTGAAGATTTACTCCATCAGAGAATGAGCCGTTGTGCTTTACATGAAGAACAATAGACAATCCCTTTAGCTGTACCTTATTACAGCTGTCAAGAGGGAAAAGTCTACTTAATTCAAAGGGAAAACACCATTATTTGTCTGACCCCATTGGCAGATATTTGTTCTTTTTTTAAGCAAAAACTCACTTAATTTTTATACATTTTTACTTAATATCTTCAGTCATTTTGCTTCAGTATCTTGATTTAAGAATGTTTATATATTCCTGCTGGAAAGCAAGACAGAAATACTGAGGAAGAACATCATTTTTTTGCAGTGTTAGAGATCCAGATCTAATTTGTTTCGGTTTCAATATGATTATTCAATATTGTGAATGTAAAATATATAATTTTGGCAGGATTTTTTTGTTTTTTAGGCTTGAATCTAAAAGTTCTAAATCGCCCCTTGTGAAGAAAACACACACATGATCATATTTTTTTTTAAAAGTGTATGTTATATGAATTTCCTGCACTGTCAGAGTTCACGCTTCATACAGCAGTCTGCACTTAACGCTCAGACATTCAGATAGTTTGTGAGAGAGTGCAACAGTCGGTTCTGGAAGTAAAAACTCCATTCATTTTCTCCATAGGGAAATGGATTTTTAATGATAATTTTTTAACAGTTAAATACAGAGCTTCGAGGTTGTTAGTCGACGGTATTTGCTTCTGTTAAAGCCATCAGCCCACATTATTTTAGCTTAGTTTTAAAATAATTGTGTTGAACAGTGGAATTCATGGTGAAAAACTACATTACCCATGATGCTATACAGAAAGTTCCACCAATCCGAGAGTTTGAACAAGCAAAACATGCCAAAAGAGATCTTTCAGCTACACCCACTCCCATGATATACTGTGAATGACGTAATTAAATCAGTCTCACTATACACTCTCAAAATACTTACATGTTTGTATTTATATGCATACTAGTTTTGACAAAAGTATCAACTTTGATACCAAGTCAATACTGAAATTTTAAAAATGTGACACTTTGAGCGAATTCGTAAACACCTCTGATTGGTCTTTGTGTTCACACGCTTATCAGATATGTCTGTGATTGGCTACAATGATCAATGCATGGAAGCATTTGAAAGCACACAGAAATGTTTGAATTTGAAAGCGGGAGTGTTTGAAAGCAGGTGTCCATCAATGGACCGGTCCTGTTTATCTGTGCAAGCGCTCAGTGAAGAGCATCATTGATGTCTATTTACAACATGTTTTTGAAGCTTTGATCATTGTAGCCAATCGCAAACATATCTGTTGAGCGCGTGAACTCAATGGCCAATCACAGACATTTCTGAAGAGCGCGTGAATACAAAGGCCAATCAGAGGTGTTTACGAATCTGCTCAACAGTGCTCAAAGCATCACAGTGGTATCAAAGTCAACACTTTTGACAACACAAATGCATATTTTGCAAGTTAACTTAAAAAAATATATAATTTATATATATATATATAAATTATATTTTTTTTAAGTATATATATATATATATATATATATATATATATATATATATATATATAATATAGTGTGTGTGTGTGTGTGTGTATGTATATAATCAACATTATTAAATTAATAGTTTTATATTTTCCCATTGTTTTTTTTTTATTTGATTATGCTGTTTGCAATGCTTCATGGGATTGTAGTTCTTTCAGAGGCTGTTTTTTTTTTTTTTTGTTTTTTTTTTTTTGTCTGATTTTCAAATACTTTTTGGTTCAAATCCAAGTTTGTACTGTTATGATTGTCCTCATAGCTGGATTATAACGCTTTAATGAGTTTTTTTTTTTTTTTTTTAATCCCTATGGGAGAAATGATTGGAATAAATACTTCCGGAAACAGCTCTGCTGAAAAAGGGGGTGACACTATTGCACTTGATTGAGCCGCCTGACATGTCAGACTGAACCAATCATGTGAGTTTGGGGCGGGGCTAGCTGTTTCATTGACAGATGAGAAGAAGTTTTCAAGAAAAACCTGTTTGAAAAATAAATATATATGAAAAAAAAAATAAAATAAAAAATAAAATTATATATATATATATATATATATATATATATATATATATATATATATATATATATATATATATATATATAGTAAAAATAATAATAATAAAAAATGTTAGTCAGTAAATGGGGACTAAATTAATTTGATTGTATTGTTCTTCTCAAGTTCATTAAATTGTTATGAAAAGGTTATTGAGTATCAATTTTAAATCTCACATTTAAAAATATATTTTAAAGTTGACATTATGTGTACATTAAGGCATGACTAAAGTGTATTTCCTTACTGCACACTTTAATCAATTCAATTCATTTGATTGAAATACTGTGTGTGTGTGTGTGTGTGTGTGTGTGTGTAGTAGGGTAACATGGGGTTACATACCCCCCCCCCACACACACACCTTAATTTTTTCTCCTGACCATAGTTGAAACAAAATCTCTCAGCACTTTTGGTAGGGATGTCCCGATCAGGTTTTTTTGCCCTCGAGTCCGAGTCAATTGATTTTGAGTATCTACCGATACCGAGTCCCGATCCGATACTTCTATAATACATAAAAAAAGAATAAAGAAGAGCGAAAAAACAGATCCAGGATGTTCCTTATTTTTTTATTTAATTCACCTTATTTTAACATTCAACAACTCTGTTAACAAACAGAGCACTTCTGTGAGGTAGCTTGATCAATCAAGTAATAAATAACATAAATTCTTCACCTCACTTCACTTTAGTGCAACAGTAAATATAAAAAAGTCTAATATAAAAACAAATATATTTGGTTTGATTTGGGTATGCTGCAGTCTGTGTAATAACTAAAATAATATCTATATAACTATAATCATATTTTCTGGCTAGTTTACGTTAGATTTTTATAATACACCATACTTTAACCCAAACTGAATAAATAAAAACAAGTTTAATGGGTAAATCTCCAATACTAATTTTTGATTCTTAATTTTCTTTTGTCATACTCAAATTCTTGTTAAAACACATTAGACATGCTTATTCTGTGCATTTTTAACACTTTTTTTTGTGTGAAATTCTATTTATTTTGTCCATCAAAAGTGTGCTTTCACTTTAATTGAGCGTCAGCAGCGCAGACTCTGTGCCGAGACGATCGCGGCACTGCTGCTTACGCGACGCTCCTGCCTGACGCTCGAGCTGCTCCTGCTGCCTGTGTGAATGCATCCGTTGGTTGACATGCACGCTGAAAAAAATATGCGCTGCTCACGCGCCGCTTACGCTTGCAGTGTGAAACAGGCCTAACTCTGTGCCACCGCATCACTATAGATGTGTTAAAAGTAATGAGAATATATATACATATATATCCGAGTCCTGATCGGGAGGTAACGTCCGATTCCGATCGAGTCTGAAACCACGTGATCGGGCCCGATTTCCTATCACGTGATCGGATCTGGACATCCCTAGTTAATAGCTAGCTACACTATTTTTAATTTTGTAATTTCATCTGAATATCAACATTTGTGTGATATAGTCAGTCGAAACAGTTTAAGTTAATTGATCTAATTTTGTCTCTGGAAAATAGTGATCTATGACACTGTGTTATGTTGATGAAAGTTTTTTTGTGTCTATTTGTTAATGAGGGATTTGTGGAGTAAAAAGTTTTAGTAAAACCAGACCTGTGGGGTAAGATGAGCCACCCAGAATTGGCACAGAAGACCCTGGTGTGGTATGTTGTTACTAGTGTTTTTATTTTTAAATGTAATAATTATTGTAATTTTAATAGGGTTATTATTCAGTATTTCCATGAATTAGATGTACATTTCAGACATCTTTGCTTTCATCTAAACCTATATAAAAGCAGTCTGGTTGTGAAAACGGTTTTCCCACAGTCCAGCTGTAGATCTGCGTGTGTTCTGCAAGGACAGACACTGAAGGGAAGTTTGAACGCGTCCCATTTACTGTAAATCGGCTGTGTGTGAGTCAGATGTTCAGAAAGCTGCTTCCTGGAGTCAAGAGTGCAGCGATATTTATATGATAACAGTG
The DNA here is from genome assembly GCF_018812025.1 of Megalobrama amblycephala. NCBI lineage: Eukaryota > Metazoa > Chordata > Actinopteri > Cypriniformes > Xenocyprididae > Megalobrama > Megalobrama amblycephala. The sequence continues at coordinate 2,189,341 of NC_063048.1, read as the reverse complement.
TTTCATCAGACTCGCTGTAACACACACTCACACACAAACACAACGCCTGCTAAAAACAGTACAAAATGAGGATGTAGTGATGATTACGGATCATGTGCTGAAACACTCATGCTTCAGTCCCGCGTTCACAGGAACAAGAAAAGGAGAGACATCGGAATGGATTTGTGTCTGTTGGTGATTTTTATCAGAGAATATTTTCGACAGTCATTTCCAGTTGGAGTGGCCGAGCGTTTGAGATAATGGTGAAAGGCGTGCAGAAGTGTGGTGTTTCTGCCGGGTCACTGGCAGATGTTGGACGGGTTGAGCTGATTAAACGCTGCTCCGCGTCTGTTGTGCCATTATTCCGCTCACTGATTGTAATAATAACTCTCGTTTTCTTCTCCACTCTGCTTTTTCCTTAACAACCTCTTTTAAAAGTCATTATTTAAAAGCATTCCCTAATTTTGCCTCTGTCTGTCTGAAGCGGGTTTACACGTCAGCTATTGTGTGTAGCTGCTCTCGTTTGTTTCGGTTTAAATGCCACTGTTGTGAACTTTTCTCATTTCCTTCAGCTGGACTGTCCTTTCTTCAGTTAATCACTCCAGAATATCGTATTGTGAACGTCGTGCACACTGCCACCATTCAAAAGAAATGAATACTTTTATAAAGGTGACAGTAAAGACATTTATAATGTTAGAAAAGTTTCTCTTTCAAATAAATGCTGTTATTTTGAACTTTCGATTCATCAAAGAATCCTGAGAAATAAAATTTATCAGTTTCTACAAAAATATAAACTATTTTCAACATTGATCGTAATCATAAATATTTCTTGAGCAGCAAATCATCATGTTAGAATGATTTCTGAAGGATCATTTAATTGCACGAGCAATTAAAGGGGCCGCAGCCTGAATCAGCGCATTTCTAATTATGCCCCAAAATAGGCAGTTAAAAAAAAATAAAATAAAATAAAAATCTATGGGGTATTTTGAGCCGAAACTTCACAGACACATTCAGGGGACACCTTAGACTTATATTACGTCTTGTAAAAAAACGTTCGATGGCACCTTTTTTTGTTTTACTTATATAGTACTTAAAACTAAAAAGTGAGAAATGCTGCATTGGCAAGCAACTAGCTGAAATAAAATCTATATTTTTTTAATATACATTTTTATTTTAGTTTTAATTTTTTTAAGTAATGAAAATGTTATGGTTTTAGTTCTGCTTTTAGTTGTCGTTAATAGTTAATAATAACCCTGGTGGTGAGGATAAGAGACTTCTGTCAGGATCGTTAAAGGGGTCATGAAATTGATTTTTTTTTTTTTAATTATTGTTTTATAATATTTCCTCCAACATGTTCTCCAACCATTTCACCCATATAGGTCGTTTGTCACTTCCCTGACCCATAAGATTTACTAAAGGTTTACTAAAGTTGCGCCCCTATCGACAACAGGACGTTTTCATTTTAATGCATTATTCCCTTTTATCTGCGTCATATTTGTGGTTTCGCGTAGCTCAATTGGCAGAGCATTGTGTTATATAACTATATGCAATCATGTGATCATATGATCGTGGGTTCGATCCCAGGGAACGCATGTGCTCATAAAGTGTAAATGCACTAGGGATGAGGGGTGTGTAGTTGTTAATAAAAAAAAAAAGAGTTTTGCTAAATGGAAATAGGACAAATGGTGTAAAAAGTCCACACGTTCTATTTAAATGAACACGCGTTTTGATTGGTAACGACAGTCATACCAATCAAAATGCGTTTTTGATTTCATGGTCATAATTTAGAAATAAATGGCTATTTCCTACCCTGGTTTTAGGCCTCTGATCTGAACGCTCTGTTTTAAGGGGCGTGTCTGCTGTGAGACTGAGAGACTTCTCGTCATTGCAACACAATTTCACACTCTTACAAAATGCTTTCACTATAACTAACAGTGCAAACACAATTTATATACAGTAAGAGATTCATTGTGTAGTGTAAGAGCATCACTATAATGGGAGTTTTGGCAAGTGTCCAGATAAACTACGTGATTGACAGCTTCAGCCATTATATAGAGAGCGTTATTGTAAAAAGACTAGGATTATTTATTATGAATTTAACTGTCATTAATGGTTTAAAAATGAAAAACTTTCAGTTTGCAGGGTCCTTGCTGATTCTAGAACAGCTGATTCCTGATCTTTGAACAAAAGTTTTTGGGCATAGCCAGTCTCGTATTGCGACTTGTTCTCAAAACAGTCGCTGGTAAAATGTACAGTACAAACATGCAAGTCAGCACTAACGTGACTAGGACGTTCGTTAAAAATAAACTGAATCCATTTTCCCTGACATTGAGATTTGTCGGCAGCTTATGCAAACGCAACGTCTGCATGGCATCGCATCGCAATCTAGTTATTATACAATCTCATCATAAACAACGACTTTAGATCCTCTCGCTGCTCATTGACTGACCACTAGTGGGCGGGGCTAACAATGTGATGATGTAAAAGTGGGCGTTGTTGTCTTGCTCCAGAGGCAGTCGTATGCAAATGATTGTGCCCGTGTGACGTCACATGCCACCTCTGTTCCAATCAAAGCTTTGTACAGCTTGATTATATGAATGCTTTTTTATTGATGACGAGGACGTTTTAAGTTATGGAACTTGCAGGATGTAATAATGATACAAAGACCTCTTATATGCCAAAAGATCGAGGAAAATTTGATTTCTCATGTAATGACCCCTTTATAAAATATCACAGACCTCAAACTTTTGAACACTACCGTCAGCAGAGATGTTGCTAACGCCTGCTTCAGCTAATCTACAAAACTCCTTCCTAAGGTGTGTTTGCCTGAGATCCAGCTTCTGACTCATCTGACCATCATGGACTCTGGAGTGAGTGTGTTTTGTTGGACCGGCTCAGAGCGTTGAGTGAATCCCATCAGCCCGACCTCGGCCCGCTCTCATCTGCTGCTCCATCCACACGCAGAGGATACAGGGAAGGTAAAGAGGTCTGACGGTCCAAGAGTTCACGGATGCTTGTGTGGTGGTGTTTTCCTCCAGCTAATTTGAAATCAAACTGTATGACAGTCTTTAGCTGTGAGCGAAGAGTCCTGTGACATGATTTAACTTCAGAAAGTTTGGAAAGTGAAACAGCTGGATGTTGTGTTTTAAATGGAGTATCTGATTCACTCTGGTATTGAATCAACATTGAACTGAACTAAGCTGAATAACGACTCTTCTATTGTCTTCTCATTCCATAAGTGATGAAGTTTACATCATTGGTTCTGTTATTCTCCTGAAGCTGCTTTGAAACAATCTGTATTATATAAAGCGCTATAGAAATTGTCTTGACTAAAGTGAATAGGAGGTTATTCTTGGCCTGCTGTCAGTGGAATCACATTTCATCCCGCCCATCGCGAAATCTCATTGGTCCAAAATCCTGCTCTACATTGCTGTACGTTTAAAATCCAACCTGTTCTGATAGGCTGTTATTGTGTTTTTCTGCTTTCGCCGCAGTCAGATAGCTAGAAACCCGACGTGTTGTGGTTTTATGTTGATTCTCCAGTGAGAAGATGAGAGCTGTGCTGAGCGTGAGAGGAGGACGCTGATAACCAGAGTGTGCTTCAGACTCTCATGCATTTATTTCAACCATATTTATTCAATTTCAGATGATAATCTGCTAAAACGCTCCTTCCCCGCACCAGCCGGCTTATTAAAGCATGCAGATGAGCGCGTGACGAGATGTGCATGTGATCACGGTTCTCCGGACCTCACGTGTGTGCTGTCTTCTGCAATGAGTGCTGAACTGAGAGCTTGTCAATTAAACTGAACGAGTTGCTGAATTAATGTGGCTCATCTTCATCTTTCTGTTTTCTGCTTGAGTGAGTTTGGAGTTTCATGTAGAAGAGCTGCATAATTGAGGTCTCGGGGTTGTTAAAAAATAAAATCTTATAACTCCGTGGACATTTTTTATAATGTATATACAGTTTTTCTAGTCATGCCAAGCTCTACAATATTTTATTGGCTGGATGAAATGGATGTTAAAGGGTTAGTTCACCCAAAAATGAAAATATCTGTCATTTATTACTCACCCTCATGTCTTTCCACAACTGTAAGACCTTCATTCATCTTCAGAACACAAATTAAGACACAGTCAGAGACTGACACGGACCACATATGGAAGTGGCACCAATTGGAATTGAAAAGATCAGATTCCATGTGATTTGTGGTTTGTGCACACTGTCATGACAAAAACAAATTGGATTTAAAAATTACATACATTGACCTGCATTGTGAACGTAGCCTCACTGCAGGTAAATGTGGCCCAAATCCGATTTTTTGTTTTGTTTTTGTGCTCACATGTGACTCATATCTTTTTCCCCCATGACAGTATGAACAGCACAAACCATGTGGAATCTGATCTTTTCAATTCTGATTTGTGCCACTTCCATATGTGTGGAGCTCCACTCGTCTCTTAAAGGGTTAGTTCATCCAAAAATGAAAATTATGTCATTAATGACTCACCCTCATGTCGTTCCAAACCCGTGAGACCTCCGTTCATCTTCAGAACACAGTTTAAGATATTTTAGATTTAGTCCAAGAGCTTTCTGTCCCTCCATTGAAAATGTATGTACTGTATACTGTCCATGTCCAGAAAGGTAATAAAATCATCATCAAAGTAGCCCATGTGACATCAGTGGGTTAGTTAGAAGTTTTTGAAGCATCGAAAATACATTTTGGTCCAAAAATAACAAAAACTACGACTTTATTCAGCATTGTCTTCTCTTCCGGGTCTGTTGTCAATCCGGGTTCATGACTCCGCAGTGACGCTGCTGACGTAAGATGCTGCTAACGTGTTATCCGGCGCGCCCGAGCTTCGTTTACAGTCTGAGGGAGACGCACGCTGTATTCAAGCTATTCTACTTTGTTTGTATTTTGGTATTGCTATATTTTTTAAAATGGTGCGTAAGTGTGCATGTCGCGGATGTCCTAATCGCCAAAAACAACGACATAAAACTGTATTACCAACGCCGACAGATGAAAGGATTCAATGGAATCAATTCAATGGAATCAATTCAATGGAATCAATTCAATGGAAAGGATTCCGAAAGAGAATACAATGCTGAATAAAGTCGTAGTTTTTGTTATTTTTGGACCAAAATGTATTTTCGATGCTTCAAAAACTTCTAACTAACCCACTGATGTCACATGGGACTACTTTGATGATGTTTTTATTACCTTTCTGGACATGGACAGTCTACCGTACATACATTTTCAATGGAGGGACAGAAAGCTCTCGGACTAAATCTAAAATATCTTAAACTGTGTTCTGAAGATGAACGGAGATCTTACGGGTTTGGAACGACATGAGGGACATGAGTCATTAATGACATAATTTTCATTTTTGGGTGAACTAACCCTTTAAGTCTGCAGCCAGCCCCTATTGTAATTGCTTACTTTAATGCCCTCCATGTTTACTTCCATATGACAGCGCGCTGTGTGTGTTGCCAAGTCTCAGAATTGAGTTACTTCTTCACTGTTGCCATGGGTTGTTTTGCAACTCCGTGGGTTGAAGCGATTGCATTAACGTGATATTTAACCCCAGGAACGCGATTTTTACCGGGATACCCCACAGAACGCAATTGGGCTAGTTTTGGACTAGTGTTGAGAAGCAATTGAGTGGATTTTGTGGTAAAAACCTGGCAACCCCGTTTGTATCATTCTTTTGCGCATGCAGGTCAGTTCAGAACCATGATCTGTTCACACTGGAATCTGATATTGGCCACATTTAAAACAACAATGTGAACAGCTGTACAAAAATGCATTGCATCTTTACACTGAATATTGAGCAGACACAGAGCCATCTTAACTTGTGTGTGTAAAGCCCTGGGTATACTTCGTTTTTTACGTGTAAAATGGGTTCATGCTAGAGTTGTACAAATAAAGGTACTTTCTAACCTCTGCACACAATCTCTCGTCTATGTAGGCCTCCATTGTCGCTGTAGCTCGCATGTGTTCTGGTCTGTTCTGTTTTTGCAGTTTTTCTTCGACTACCTTGTGAATCAACACCCCCAAGGGATGGTTGTCACTTTGTGGATAAACTGATTACTGCAAAAAAATTGAATGCACATGCGTGACCTGCACGTACAAAGTACAAAAATCCAGCAGTGCACGTGCTCTTTTGGTGATGAAATTCACGTCACATGCGTAAAAAGTGAAGTATACTTTAGACTTTTAAGATGCAAGTTGAGCTAAATTATTAAATTAAGCCATTATTAAACCAAAGCAATATTATATGATGTTAATTCTCAGTTCAAGTGGCACATGAACCAATCATCTCTTCCTACTAGTAATAAACATGAATTAACATTAGAAGGTATGTTGTTTCAGCTGCAGAAAGACATCAATACACACCATTTTTTTAAGTTCAAGTCCACCGACGTATTAACTCTCCTGTCTGGTTTATTTGTCAGACAAATTGACGGATTCAACGTCATGATTGGTCAGATCGCCTGTTAATCAAACTCTCGGCGAAGGGTTAAGTGCTAAAAGGTTAATGCTTTATTGCATTTGAAAATAACATACCACCTACACTACACCTGACTGATAGTGTTAACAAAAGCAAACGTGACATAAAAACACATTTTAGCAGTTTCTACAAGTCGTTGAGCTCTTCGCTTCACAAGTGCACTGCGGTATCAGGTGAGTGAACAAGCAAGTTTACCAAGTCAAACATCAAATGAGCAAGGAACTGCACAAAAAAGTCCTTATTAATCAATAATCTGCCCATGTAATCATAATTTTGTGTGAAACAGAATGCAAGATGTTGCTGTTTCTGTTTCAGCTGGAAACTGCAGTAATTTGTATGTATAGGTACTGTATGCATTTTGAGTTTTGCAAAAATGTAAGTAGAGGTATGTTTTTCTAAAGAGCCTGTGTTCATTTTAACCCTTAAACTGTCAGTGTAGGAATTCAAATGTGAAATATATGGCACATGCTGATCGGCAGCATCTTAAACCTACATAATCCAGACTATCAAGATATTCCATCATGCCTTTGTTCTACAAGTGAACAATGTTGCCCACGGAGATCAGAACCGTCTATGTCCTGACAGTTTCCATGCAATTATAAATTGGCTTCATCAAATGGTGAGCCGTTCACCCTCCGTGCTTCATTGACAGCTCTTCGCACGGCAGCACCAGTCGAATGAGCCGCTCATGTGAAGCTCTCAGAACAATAGACCATCAGCCGTCCTCTCCCAGAGCTCTTTGTCATCAACTACAAAGAGATGATTTAGGTTAATTAAATCCAGTCTGATTGTCTCCCCATTTTGTAGAAATTGAATTAAATCTTGTCCGGTCAGAAAGCTGCGTCAACATGTGGTTGCAGCGCTCACGACGGTAGTTTATGTGCTTCACACGGGGCCTAAGAGCCTGCGTGATGTTCTGACAGCTGAAGAGAGAGTGATGTGTAGTCGGGTGGCATGCCAGGCTCTCCAGCGCCACAGTCGCTCGCTCTTGCCTGACTGGGCGGTTTACTCGGGCTGAAAGCGCAGTGCTTGTCATGTTGGAGTGCACTAATTAGACTCCAGCCTAATTTTCCAAGCTGCTCCGCTGCCCTTTAAGCCGCCATTTAAAATTTAAAGTGATGGTAATTGTACAAAAGCACGCTGATCCAGTAATCACCCCAAGGTTGGCATTTTCTTCTTCTCTCCCCCCTCTCCTCCTCCTCCAGTCAGTTTTTTATTGTCTGAAGCTTTAGTCTCTGATGAAGAGGCTTTAAGTAAGCACACAAACAAAACCCCCTCGCACGTGAACCCTGCCCTCGGTGCGCAACACAAACCACGGGTCAGGCTTCCAGGGGTTTCACAAGCACCGCCACCAAATTAGATGTCAAAATAAGTGTCTGCCTCTAACCGAGAAGCAGTGGGTGCATCGTTTCAAATAAGAGTCGTCAGATGTGATGTCAAGAGATGCACAAAAAAGAAGCACAATCCATAAAAGGGCTTGTACGGTGAGTCAAGTGCCCTTTGAAGGGGAGCTTGTGTGCATAAACTGCTGCTCGAGTAAATCGCTAAACACATTCATACTTCTGCAAATTCCAGTGCAGTTCCAGTTCCAGTGTCTGGAAATGAATGGAAATCAAGGGCATTAAAGTTATGAACAAAATTAAGCCATAACCCCCTTTTGGAACCTTTGTTTTTAGTAGTGTAATATAGTATTATACTGCAATATATAAACAATATATGATTAGTTGTGATCAACCGTTATTAGATATATGAAAGAACAAGGTGTTGATAAAAGTGTTACAATATTGTGTTACTCCCTTAAAAAAGTAACTAATTGCGCCTTTTTTGAAAATAATGCGTTACGTTACTTTTATGTTACTTTTTCTGACCTGGGTTGGGCTTGCTTGCTGTTTTTTTAATAACAGAAAAAGTTCTATTTTTGGCAAATGTAAAAAGTAGTACTTTGTAAAAAAGTTTCACGCTAAAAGTAGAATGAATAACGTACGCAGTCGAACGCACAGCCTTGGAAAGTATACTTCATGTGACTCGGACGCGCACACAGGCGTTCAACGCATGCGCAGTTTTGAGCAATCTCTCACCATGAGTTACAACCCATTTAAACATCATTGTGTTCTTTCATGCTAGAGTTGTACAAATGAGGGTACTTTCTAACCTCTTCACACAATCTCTCGTCTATGTAGGCCTCCATTGTCACTGTAGCTCGCATGTGTTCTGGTCTGTTCTGTTTATGCAGTTTTTCTTCAACTACCTTGTGAATCGACGCCCCCAGGGCACGGTTGCCACCTTGTGGAAAAAATAATTACTGCCAAAAAAAAAAGCATATGTGCGACATGTGTGTTCAAGTACGCACGGTTACAAAAATAAAGTGGTGTGCGTAGAGTACGCGCGTGCTCTTCTGATGACAAAATTCGCATCACGCACACTGACCCTCACATATGCGTAAAAAGTGAAGTATACTTCGGGCTTTAGCCTCAGGCTGAAAGAAACACAAATTCACGTCTGTACAGTAGAGGGCGCAGCTCAAGCAAACCTTCCAGCTGTGCTGCCATTCTATATCACAGGATAATGGGAAAACAAAGAAAATTAAACACAAATGTGATGTTTATCTAAAGTCATTTTTGCTTATTGGTGTGGTTGAACTAGATCATCGAAGATCAGCAGCAATGACATTATAATTTAACATATTTAATTATTGCAGGTTCAATCAATTTTTTTTTTTTTATCTTCCTTTGTGTTGAGCAGAACAAAGAAATTTATACCTGAGCAACCTCAGTGTCACAGAGACGAACTCCGTGATTCCTTCCTCTGGCCATCGGAGGGAGCCCTCACCTGAGTACTAACATTCACATGCACACTACAATTCCCATCATCCCCTGCCTTGGACTAATTACCCGCCAGCTGTACCTGGTTAACCGGACTATAAAGGACTCTCATACGCCACACTTAGACGCAAAGTCTTGTATTGCCGTGGTGTACAATTCTGAGCGTTATTCTATTATCTGACTGCTTACCTGTTACTGAACCTGCTGCTTATCGTTTACGAATTTCTGCTGCCTATCCCTGACTTGTGCATTGTATCCTGATCTGTGAGTGTTATCTGCCAGCCCTGACCATTGCCTGCTTTCTGTTTACGATTCTGCCTGCCCTGTATTATATCTGTTTGCCCCTGATCTACCCTGCCTGTACGACTACGAACTTGTCTAATAAAGCATGCAAATGGATCCCAGCCTGAATGACGATTCGTTATACTCAGGCCCTATATCAAATTTGTAATTGCTATATGCATTTATGCCACCTCTGAGCAGCATTAAACAGTCTGTCTAGAGACCACTTCAGAAGAGCTTCTGTGCCACCTTTGCAGAGTAAATTTGGCAGTATACTAGGGCTGTCAACGTTAACACGTTAATGCATGCAATTAATTAAAAATCCTTTACTCGTTAAAATAATTTTACATATTTAAAACAAAAAAATTACAGAAGCATGTGAAATTGCGTCATTAACGTAATTTACGTCACACAGTTAGATGCTCTTAAAAGTCCATGCTGATTATATCAGAGACGGCAGAGAGAATAGAGACGTATTCATTCCAGAGTCTGTTTCGCTTTAAAACACGAACTCTGAAAGTCAAAACATCCCACCGCTGTATGGCAAAATGATATGCAAACTATGTTTCTTGGCTGGATAAAGCAAACCAGCTTCCCGCTATGAAAGTCTTGATGGATGAGGATTGCAATCAAAGTAAAGACGATTGCGGTGACGTACAGAAGCGTGCATGAGTCTGTCATATTGATGGGCAGGCAAATCATGAATCTCGACGCACTGATCGCACATTATATTTACGCACAGACACATTTCAGTACATTTTCACACACATTCAGGATAATTGATTTGTCCTGTGTAAGTTGCTGTGTACTTCAGTATATATGCAGGTCATGGCGGTTGGTTTAGGTTTATTTGGCATCTCCATGTGGTCCTGTTCAGTATCGCAACTTGACTTGTCTAAAATATAAACAAGCTCTTTGCTGTTGCACATACTGAACACTGAATTCTGAAACATTTTTTGCTGTGAATTTTTTTTTTTTTTTTTTTTTGGAAAGACACCTAAATTTACCTTGAAAAAAAGCTGAAAAATACAGTGAAAATCACACTTCAATCTGATTGTTTACTTTGCTGGATATAGGCAATGATGGCAAAATGGACGTGTTGAACAAGATAAATGGTGTATTCTTAATTTCACGATAAGTGTGCGATTAATCGCGATTAAAAATTTTTTATCTATTGACAGCCCTACAATATACTAATGAATACATTTGATAAAAGCATCTATCTAACGAACTAGACTAATATTTCTTGGCATCTTTTGAAACGGTTTTTCCAAATAAACTATGGTTTTGGTAGACTAACATAAACTCAGATGGAAACTGTGTGAAAAACAGACCCACTTTCTTTTACTAAAGAGCAAAACAAACAAAACCCTTCTTCTTTCTGAAGGAGAATGTGGCTGTCCGTGGGCTTTAGATGTTCACCATGCATTTGAATTTTCATTCAAAAGCAGGAATACCCAAAGCTGTTTGATGCTGTTTATTATGGCTCAGGCGTCGCTGCTGTCAGCCGCTCTTGAAAGAGATTCTTGAAGTGACTGGAGTGTCAGTCCTGAGACGCTCATCTGCTCGATTGCCTTTAGACTTCAGGAAATGTAAGAGTGTGTGGATCCTCAGCCATCGTGGTATTGATACTGTAGGACGTCTGATCCGACCTGACAGTCCATCAAAAACTGTACCTGAGACGCTACCATCTGAAGAAAATCTAAAGCAGAGAAGAACTGTGCTGAAATCTGTTCTTAGTTTTTAATATGATCAGATCATCAGTTGGGAAAGTGCACTCTAAAAAACGGTAGCCTGCGATTGTTACCTTAAAAAGCTGATTTATTCCATAAAAATGAATTTTGTTGGTATAAATAAATGCATTTAGGAAATAATATTTGCTCGTTTTAAGCACAAACTCACTTCATGTTAACACATTTTGTCAGAAAGCAAGACTAGGTCATTTTGCTTCTCAAGTAAATGTATCTTGATTTAAGAACGTTTAGGTGTTTGTATTGGAATAGTAAATAAGAAAATCATTTTTCAGCAATGTTCTCTTTACATCAGTCTGAATTTGACTTGCATCCCTGCGCTCCATTATCGGCAGGTTGAATCTTTCACACTCCATTTGATGAATCTGAAGAAATACAGGCTATTTGTTTGTTTGGGTGGATAAACAGCGGTCGTTTCACTCAGAACAAGCTGTCACGCGGTGATTTGACAATGAGGGGTTTGCAGGGCCGCTGAGGCGAGTGAATGACAGCCGCCCGTGAGCAGCGATGCGCCGCTACTGTACTTCGCTGCAAACATGCTGCAATTTAGCCAAAAGTGCTTCATTCGCTTCAACAAACAACACAGGTCACAGAGAGACTGAAAAATAGATGATACAACCAGGATTCTCCAACAAATGGCCATGTTTAATGTGTGTTATTTTGTCTCTGATTAATGTGTGTGTTTATGTGTAAGTATATTCTGATTCCCTCGTTCCAGCCCCCATGTTTCCAGGCTTTGTCTGCTGTGCCTTGTCCTCTTCTCTCCCACAGGAAAACTCTTGAATTTGTTCACTTATCGTGAGGAAGGAGATGAAGGCCAGAACTTCTTTTCTTCTGTCAGATTTGCAGAGATTACCTCCAGCATGATCCTATTAGCTGGAGAGAAAATGTGACTATTTAAAATGGATTTATGAACAAAAAAAGCCATTTAAAAAAATAACCCTGCTTTACTGAATTTGAGCTCCCGACAGAAGTTTCCTCTCTGCTACGTTCACACGGAGGCTCTAGATTTGTCTGTGCACAACAACAAGTGCTGAAAGTCACAATCCCAGATGACAAGGGCTTCTTGAGTTCCCAGCATTCAAACCGCTGAGAAGGTCTTCATTGGGCTCCTGTGGTCATTAACAGTGTCAATCAGCCTCATTCATTACTCAGTACTGAGAATCACAAAACACCATCTTTACAACAGGAGTTGTGCTTCCTGCCACATGTTTGGGTGTTCTGGGTTGTTGCTAGGATGTTGCTAAGTGGTTGTTAGGGTGTTCTGGGTCATTACTAGGGTGTTACTATGTAGTTGCAAAGGAATTCTGAGCACTTATTAGCGCCCTGCTGTGGTTGCTAGGGTGTTCTGAGTGGTTTCTAAGGAATCGTGAGCTATTACCAGTGTGTTGCTATGTAGTTGCTAGGGTGTTGCCAAGTTTTTATGGTTTTCTAGTTGGTTTACTAGGTGGTTTCCATTCCAAGGATTTCTCAACAGTTATCAGCATGTTGCTATGCAATTACTAGGGTGTTCTGGGGGTTGGTACAACATTGATATGTGGTTGCTAAGAAATTCTAAGCAGTTATCACTCTGTTGCTATGCAGTTGTTATTGTGCTCTGGGGGTTGGTAGGGCATTGCTATGTGCTTGCAATCACTTTGTGTGTTTGTAGGATGGTCCTTGTGGTTGTTAGGGAGTTACTATGCGGTTGCTAAGAAATTTTAAGCAGTTATCAGCGTGTTGCTATTCACTTGTTTGGGTATTCTGGGGTGTTGCAACAGTGTTACTAAGTGATTGCTAGAGAGCTCTGGGTTGGTGGTTTCTAGGGTGTTTCTAAGGGGTTTTTAGGGTGTTCTGGGTGGTTACGAGTGAAATGCTAATGGGTGTTTAGTTGGTTACTCAGGTGTTGCTAGATGTTTGCTAAGGTATTCTGAGCAGTTATCAGCGCGATGCTATGGAGTTGCTTGGGGGCTCTGGGTGGTTTCTAAGGAATTTGTAGCTATGACCAGTATGCTGCTATGCAGTTGCTAGGGTGTTTCTAAGTGGTTGTTCTAGGTGGTAACCAGGGCATTACTGTTTTTACCAAGGGATTCTCAACAGAGATCATCGTGTTCTGAGCGTTGCTAGGACATTGCTATATGGTTGCTAGTGTTCTGGGTGGTTACTAGGGCGTTGTTAAGTGACTTGTAGGGTGGTCCTGGTAGGGCATTACTTTGTGGTTTTTAAGAAATTAGTGCAGTGCAGTTATCAGTGTTGCTATGCAGTTGCTCAGGTCTTGTGGGGGTTGCTACAACCCTGCTAAGTGGTTGTTAGGGTGTTCTGCTGTGAAAAGAGTCTTGCAGCCTCTTTGTGATATTCTTGGGTCCCATCTGTGGGACGAGTCATAAATCATCATGTTTAATGATTTTCAGTTGTTTAGTATGTTTTCCCAACCCTACCAACCAGCACAAAGTAGTATAGTTTGTCAGAAAACAAGGAACGGAAACACGCTACAACACAGATTGTGGTGTATTCTAAAGTTTTGGTCCTTGGGCTTCAGTGTTGTTTAGGCTCCGGCGCTCAGGTACAGTCCTGTGGAGGATGTGCTTCTCTCTGAGGAATGGCTCTGTGAAGATCTGAAGGGCTCTACATGGCCTTGTCCCATTACCAGCATCTGCCCTCCATCCTGCAGCCGTTGACGGAGGTCTTCCAGCTTCCCAGCAGCTCGTGTGCAGTGGTGTGATGACAGACTGCAGCTAAGTTAAGATCAGCTATTTTACACTCAGGCCTTTGTGATAAATACTCTACAATATGAAGCACGATCCCTCTAAAATTACACACTGTCGGACAGTTGAACTCAATAATGATTCGACACATGCAAACTCTAACTGCCTTTAATCCGTCTGCATGGGGGAATCGATTCCCTGCAAAATATCATGTGAATAATTAATTAAAAACATTGATTAGCCAGTTAGATAATATTTAATTGAGGTGCCTCATTAAAATTCCTCATCCGCAGCCATTAACCAGTCATTAACACAACTAATTAATTAACTGGCTTCTGAATATAAAAAGGATTTCAATCTGTAATGAGTAAATGTTTGCTGATTAGATCACTTTAATTGTTGGTGCACTGAGAACAAATAAGCCACACAATGTTTTTGATGCAATTAAGTCTGTATCTAATCCAAATATTAAAACTAGAGCATGTGTGTTCATACCAGTGTCATTTTAGTTCTTATAATAGTTGTATTAATATTTTGAATTAGTTTTTATTTTTATATTTTTAGTTTTACATTTTTTGTGCTTTTGTCATTTTATTATTTTAATTGCTATTTAGGTTTAACTTACTTTCATTTCAGGTTTAGTTTTAGTTTTATTTATTTTCAGTTTCAGCAGCATTTTATTGCATATGCATGGGTTTTGAAGGCATCAACCTCGACAGTGGACCTCAGTGCATTAACCTTTACATTGCCACCAAGTGACAAGCTGTTGTATGTCGATTTTTTCCCCCCTCCAAACCAAGATGATGATTACGCAGTGCACGTTACTTGTAATGCATTACTTTACTCATTACATAAAAAAGTAATCTGATTACGTAATGCACGTTACTTGTAATGTGTTACTTTACTCGTTACATCAAAAAGTAATCTGATTATGTAATGCTTGTTACTTTTAATGCATTAATTTACTTGTTATATCAAAAAAGTAATCTGATTACATTATGCATGTTACTTGTATTACTTTACTCGTAACATCAAAAAAATAATCTGATTACGTAATGCACGTTACTTGTAATTCATTAATTTACTCCTTACATAAAAAGTAATCTGATTACGTAATGCACATTACTTGTAATGTGTTACTTTACTTGTTACATCAAAAAGTAATCTGATTATGTAATGCTTGTTACTTTTAATGCATTAATTTACTTGTAATATCAAAAAAGTAATCTGATTACATTATGCATGTTACTTGTAATGCATTACTTTACTCGTAACATCAAAAAAGTAATCTGATTACGTAATGCACGTTACTTGTAATGTGTTACTTTACTCGTTACATCAAAAAGTAATCTGATTATGTAATGCTTGTTACTTTTAATGCATTAATTTACTTGTAATATCAAAAAAGTAATCTGATTACATTATGCATGTTACTTGTAATGCATTACTTTACTCGTAACATCAAAAAAATAATCTGATTACGTAATGCACGTTACTTGTAATTCATTAATTTACTCCTTACATAAAAAGTAATCTGATTACATATTATGCACATTACTTGTAATGTTACTTTACTCATTACATCAAAAAGTAATCTGATTATGTAATGTTCGTTACATGTATGCATTAATTTACTTGTTATATCAAAAAAGTAATCTGATTACATTATGCATGTTACTTGTAATGCATTACTTTACTCGTAACATCAAAAAAGTAATCTGATTACGTAATGCACATTACTTGTAATGTGTTACTTTACCCGTTACATCAAAAAGTAATCTGATTATGTAATGTTCGTTACGTGTATGCATTAATTTACTCGTAACATCAAAAAAGTAATCTGATTATGTAATGCTCGTTACTTGTAATGCATTACTTTGTTACATCAAAAAGTAGTCTGATTACATTGTCACTTGTAATGCGTTACCCCCAACACTGCTCATTTCAGATGAGATCTCTAGGTGTTCTCAGAGGAGAGATATCCATCCAAATATGTACATAATCAGAATTTTCAGCTTGTAAGGGTAAATTGACATACTCTGGTACACTGGAGGGAGCGTGAGCGTTTTCTACTTAATCTGAGTTGGGTTTCCACAGTTTTACATTGACAGGTTGTAGAGATTTATGATGGAATCACGTCCTCATGTTCTGATATCAAAGACATTAAACTTGTATGAAGTTCAGTTGCATTTGCAATATTTTATATATTTTATAGTTTTCACATGAATTTATATAATTTTATTCATTGGTTTGTTAAATACAATATTGCTGTGTTATTAATGTATTATGTTTAATACAATATCTCTTCAAGTGGTCATCTGAAAATCTCTGAAAAATATGTGTAAAAAAAGATTATCATAATTATGCCTGATATCATCATCATTTTATCTTTATTTCAATGAACAGAAATATTTTAAACAGTTTTAGTTAATGATAATAACCCTGGTGCACACCGCAACAAATGTGACAGACTGGATTTCTGTGTTTGTAGCATCAGTGAGCAGGATTGTGCCGTCTTCATGTTTCCAATCTGATCCTTCCTCAGCAAGATAAGGTGCGTATCCCTCCACATCTCCATCGTCCTCCGTCGCTCACAGGCCGCAGTGGCTGCGAGAACGAGAGATAGAGCGCGGTGGGGGGGGAGGGCGATAAAGCATCCGTCCATGTGATCGGAATCGAACCCCCCGGGATCCGGCAGTACTGTACCCTCACCAATCCCTACCCACCATCCACCCGCATAAATAATGCCAGTTATCTCCCGCGGCTGTGCCTCACTGTCCTCGCGTGTGTTTAATCAAGCGGCGGCTGACAGGATAGAGCCGTTTTTCAGGAATAATCAGAGGCGTTTTTGCCCTGGTCAGATGTACTAATCCCGCTTTCCTATAACCGGCCTTATCAGCAGCAAAGCCTCTCTCTCTGGGGAAACGCTCTGCCTTCTACCAGCCGCTAATCTGCCCTGAGAAATGGTTAACAGGATGTAAATGGGTTTCAGGATAAAATATAGGCCTGTGTAGAACATACGGCGTATTGTTAAGCTTCTGGCATGCCGGTTATAGATTACACGGCCAATGCGCTGATGCCTTCGATCGACGGAACGACACATATGTGAATTTCTTTAGATGCAAACGATCAGAGGCTTGGTATCACAGGAGATGGTTGAGCTCTCAGAGAGACGCCGACGGCTGAGTCACTGAGGCATTATGGGTGAATTTATCCCCTGGAAGCCAGAACAGAGTTGAAACTGTTTCTGAGGTTGAATAAAACGAATAATGTGAAGTTGGCATGAAACGTAATTTCAAATGTCATTGATCTTATTGTGAACGATTCTTTTATGCATACATATTTTTTTAGCATTTGTTTTGACCTCATAATTTAATAAAAAACACATTCATATCTGACACTGCTTCTGTTTCATCACAACTGTACAAGAGAATCACAGTTCTGATTGGATTGTTTGGCCAAACACAGTCATACCTCTCTCAGCAGTAGATGTTTGACTAGATTAATGCAGACAGATCTGGCAAAAAGCTTAAAATAAATGATTCCCAGGGTAATCCAATAGTTTACAGGTATTGTTCCTAAAAATGTGGTAACTTGATCACTAGCCACCATTGTCATCAGTAAACAAGCAATTAAATTAATGTAACACTTAAGATCCCATTAGTAAACTAACGATGAGCCAAACGTTTGCTGCAGAATTTATTACTCTGTCAACATTAGTTCATAAAAATACAACCGTTCATTGTTAGTTCAAGTCCATTCAATTCAATGTCAGTTTCAGTGCAGCTTCAAAGAGCTCTACATGATCCCAGACGAGGAATAAGGGTCTTATCTAGAGAAACCATCGGCCATTTTCTAAAAAAAAAATTAAATTATATACTTTTTTTTTTTAACCACAAATGCTGATCTTGCACTGCTCTGCGATGCTCCACGCATTACGTAATCAGAAGTACCGCGGTAGGGCGAAAAACTCCTCATTTTCAAACATCTAATTTTCTCCTCCAACTTCAAAATCGTCCGACATCGATGTTTTACCTTTTTTTTTTTTTTTTGGAATGGCCGTTTGACTTAAGCCGGGGACACACTTAACGCCTAGCTGAAACATTTTAAGACTGAGCTCAACACACAAATACTGTTTCCTTGATTTACTGAAGCAGATTTACATACTTACACACAGAATTTGAACACCGACTGTAATCGCCGACTGAACGCAACTGGCTCTGACTGGACGCGTTTGAGCACGATCAGTCATACACTGTAAAAAATGACCGTGATTTTAACAGTAAAAGACTGTAAAAATGCTGCGGTGAAAAACTGTTGATTGGTTTACAGAAAGTTTCCGTACTATATACGGTGAATAACTGTAATAGATCTAACGGTACATTTAATGTAATTTTACGGTAAAATACCGTTAAATTCACAGTTTTTGGAAGTGAAAAATAACAATTCATTGTAAAATTTACAGTGAAAAACCGTATATTGACATTCCCACAATTCCCTGCGTGATACTTCACATTTGATATATTTTTGTTGAAATAACTCTGTTTCTTCTTAGTTTTTCTCATTTTTTTCTAATCAGTTATGTACATTAGGGTTTTATGTTACATCTAATGTTGTTAAATTAATGTTTATTGCATTTTTAAAATTTCATGCATGTTACCATGATGGTGTTTAGTGTGTGTGTGAATGACACTGTGTGCACCTTCTATATGTTAGTGGTTTCCTTCTCAGCTTGTGGAAAATCTGCTTGTGATGAGCTTTGATTCATCATGTGACTCTCATCACCACTGTGTTTGGTGACTGTCAGTGTATTATAAAGGTACAAAACAGATATTAGTACTTCATTAGGTTAGTAAATTAACATTATATCAGTTAATGAAATACGTTATTTTACCGTAAATTTAACAGATTTAAAATGTAAAATTCACATGTAACTCCGTAAGTATGTTTAAGGTTTGATGTCATTTTTACAGTATTGTTCTGGTAACCACAGCTGCCGGTATTTTTCTGTAGAAACAACGGGATTTTTTTTTACAGTGTAAGTATCAATTTACATTCATAATGAGCCTTACAATCGTTAAGTGTGTCCCGGGCTTTAGTCTTTGTACACTGGATCAGTACTTCCACCTACGTCACCCGTGATCTTTCCAACATGATTACGTAATGTGTGGAGCATCACAGAGCAGTGCAAGATGAGCATTTGTGGTTAAAAAGTATATAATTTTTACTTTTTTTAGGAAAAAAAACGATGGTTTCTCTAGATAAGACTCTTATTCCTTGTCTGGGATCATGTAGAGCTCTTTGAAGCTGCACTGAAACTGACATTTAGACCTTCAACCCGTTGAACCCAGTGAAGTCCACTATATGAAGAAAAATCCTGGAATGATTTCCTCAAAAACAATTTCTTTTCAACTGAAGAAAGAAAGACATGAACATCTTGGATGACATGGGGGTGAGAAAAATAATCAGGATTTTAATTTTAATTTTAATTTTAATTTTAATTTTGAAGTGAACTAATCCTTTAATAGATGCTTTAGAAGTATTGTTCATTATTAGCTGATGTTAACTAATGAAACCTTATTGTAAAGTGTTACTAAAATGACAGAAAGATGAGAATACATCATGAATCCTGTAAGAAGAACCTGACTTCTTTCAATGCAACACGACAATCTGATAGTTAGCTTGATCTCTAGCTATATAACTCTAGTGTTCACAGCTCAATTTTAAAGAACCCTTCATGTCAAAAAGGTTGGAGAAATGTTTAAATGATTGCATAATACTTTCATGTTTAAAGGGTTATTTTCATATTTCTAGTGATAAATTATGTTTGCAAGCTGCTTAATTCATAAAATTGAATTAAAAAAAAGATGAATTAAAACAATGGCCATAATAGGAACCCTGTAAGGTTCTATATATGAAGCCTTTACGGTTCCACACAGAAGCTTTTCTTCTAACAGTGTTTGAACATGAATGAACACGGACGCTTTTGGCTTTCTTCACATATGAGACTGAAGTCGTTCAAGCACACGTCAGCTCACACGGGATGCTTTACGGCCGACCATCAGATCTCAACGGCAGGAAGCTTTGTGCGTCTGATCTATAATTACGGCCTTCCTCTTTTCCTCACTCACACGAATAAGAGACTCGAGGCATCTGAAGGCGACGACGGCTCAGAGCTCAGCGACACGTACAAAACACACAAACACACCAGCGTCTTCCGCCGCTCACCTCCAGTCATTAACAAATAATGGAGTGGGACTGTCTGTCAGTCGTCCGGCGGGTGAGATCGCTCTTCATCAGGCGCCTCGCTCGTCTGCACGGTGGCAACTTTTAATGGAACTGTTATAAAGCAGATCCTCAAATGAGGAATAATTTCTGGCCGCTCTCAGCAGAAGCTCACAGTGTGACGCTCCCCCCGCTGGGGTCTGATTAGGCTGCGTCCGCAGGACGGACATCGCCGGGCTTCCAGCGAGAATAAATTTGCACCTGCGCTATGCCGAACAATGGTGCTCTTGCTAATGCCGAGAGATGCGCTTAATTAAAAAACATGGCTAATTTGCACACTCCGCTCTGGATCTAAATTGGAATCCAGTTCACCACTGAGTGTGTTAATTTGCACAGGAAACAGCTGACGGCGGGTGGACGGCGCTGCCTGACGGGAACCGGACCGTCTTACTGTAAACTCATCAGCGAAAACATGCAATGAAGGAGAAAAGTCATCCTCCAAAATCACATCATCCACTGGCAGTTTGGCTTGACGTATGTCCACTCGATTGACGAGCTCTCGGAGAAGAAGCGGATGAATTATGACAGTCTTCACATTAAGAAGTCTTATCTGCGGCAAAGAGCATTAGGAGTATCAGCTTATAACATCACAAATTAACCTGCCAATCAGGCTTGAGCGCTGCAGATGAAGTCTGGAGGTCACTGACAGCACATGCGTCCACTCGCTCGTATGCCATTCCAAGAAACCAATGATCATCACAGATGTTTGCATAGGCTTCTTCCAGATCTCCTCCGACTTCCGCTACTAATATAATTGGAGAGTATTTCCGGAGATTGTGAAGTAATCTCATTGATATTTGTTCTCTTAATGAACACTGACCTTCATCAGTCCAGCAGCTGAAAGACTTTATGTAGAGCGAGTAAATTCACTTCTATTTATTCATATTATCCATTCAAATATGTTCATAATCTGTCCCTTCTGACTTTACCTTTACGTGTCTTTTATTCTTTAATTATATTATTATGTGTTTTGATGTTGTGTTTATATGTGTGCACTGGAAGCTTCATTACCAACAGAGCTGATTGTGTAGATACCAAGATAGATACCAAGTGTAGATAACCACAGATCCAGGCAGAAAGAAATGAAGGTTTTTGAGGAAAACTTTCCAGGATTTTTCTCCATATAGTGGACTTCACTGGGGTTCAACGGGTTGAAGGTCCAAATGTCAGTTTCAGTGCAGCTTCAAAGAGCTCTACATGATCCCAGACGAGGAATAAGAGTCTTATCTAGAGAAACCATCGGCCATTTTCTTTGAAGTTAGAGGAGAAAATGAGATGGAGTTTTTCGCCCTACCAGGGTACTTCCAACTATGCCACACGTGACCTTTCCAATGTGATTACGTCATGCATGGAGCATCTCAGAGCAGTGCAAGACGAGCATTTGTGGTTAAAAAGTATATTAATTTTTATTTTATTTAGAAAATGAGCGATGGTTTCTCTAGATAAGACTCTTATTCCTCGTCTGGGATCATGTAGAGCTCTTTGAAGCTGCACTGAAACTGACATTTGGACCTTCAACCCGTTGAACCCCAGTGAAGTCCACTATATGGAGAAAAATCCTGGAATGTTTTCCTCAAAAACCTTCATTTCTTTTTCGACTGAAGAAAGAAAGACATGAACATCTTGGATGACATGGGGGTGAGTAAATGATCAGGAAATTTTAATTCTGAAGTGAACTAATCCTTTAAGCGTTTCTTTTAGGAACTGTTCACTAAAAGGTTGTTTGGGGAATGTTCTGTGGCGTTGCTGAAAAACCCCTTTAGGAACTTTTATTTTTGTGGATTTCTCACAAGATGCAAGGATCTAACTGGATGTGTTGCATCTACACTGTCGCTGCATTAGATCTTGTTCATTTGAGAAGGTGAGGGACATTTGCGTAGCATCACTCCTCACTCGTACCTGTTGGTGGAGCGTTGACAGGCGGTTTGTTTGCGCAGGAGGTCAGAGGAAGTGTGAGAACGCCGGCTCTTGATTGGTTGACCCGAGGGGTGTGGTGTTGACCCGAGCTGATATCGGCGCTCCATTCATAATCAGTCACTGTGGCTCCCGCCTTGCGTTCGGACTAAATGAGAGGTCAAGGTCTAGACGGTGCCTGGGTCGTGGCTCAGACTAAACATTAAACACAACGGTTTTACTTTGCGTCCTAATATAGTAATCTGACATGTTTTCAAAAGCAAATGTATTGAAAATTTGGTAAATCATAATTATGACATACTTAAATCACAATTATGAGATGAAAAGTCAAATTTATGAGATAAAAAGTCAAAATTATGACAAAGTTAGACAAAAAAGACATAATTTCATAATTTCAACTTTCATAACTATGACATAAAATTATCAAAATGTTGACTTAGTATGTCATGATTATGTCTTAATTTCGAATTTTTATGGCATATTATCTCATAATTAGGACTTAGTAGGCTGTCATCATTATGATTTACCAAAGCATGATTTTTTCCTTATTTGGCAGAAATGAGCTTCCGTACAAATGGCATGTTTTCATTTTTTTTTTTTATGTTTACGTTGTATAAAATAATTATCGAGCCATTTTAATTAACACCATTTAATTACAATTTTAATTACAAAAGCACACAAGCATCAGATTGTAATTTGGACTCATTCCAAAAAAAAGAAAGAAAAAAAAAAGACCTTTCCTGGAAATTGTTTAAATCTTCTCTACTGTAGCACAGGAGGACAGATCATTATTCAGTCCTTTTACCAAAGATCAATAAATGAAAATAACATATAAATGAAAATAAAGATGTCAAATCAATCGGCTCATATAATATTCAGCTGGACCTCCTGATGATTCTGAACCTTCAGCTGCACCTTTTACTAAGCATTTGTTCAAAAAAAAAGTGTGTTTGATATATTTGCTCCGCCTCAGCATTGTCAATGTCAAGATGATTGCGATGGCCAATCATGCCAAAGAAGGCGGGGCTTCACAGATGATCATGAATTCCAGCTTCAGTTTTAACAAAGTGTTCAAGCTAAACATTTAAAACACATCAACTGTTTTATATGACAGAAATGTTAAACCACCAACAGCAATATCCAGAAAAATTCTCTAAGCTCTCTCTATTTTGAAATGAAAATCACTCACATCATTCATGTAATTAAGACGAGATGAGACAAGAAACCTGTTTTTCGGCATATGATTAGGAGTGAATATGTGCATTTTTTTTTTTTTTTTAATTGTTATTTGCAAATATTCACATTTATTAAATTCAACTTACTTTACTGTTCTTTCTTTTTCTGTATTCCCTTATATTAAATATTTAATTACTTTAAGGCAAGAAACTACAGGTGAAAAATATGAACAAATATATTTCATCATAATTTCCCAGCTGATTCATCACAGTACATTAAGAGAATTGGGTTGCACTTTATTTTACAGTATGCGTAATTGCATGTACTTACAGTGTACTTACCTAAGAAAACACTGGGTAATATAAGGTAACTACAGGGGTTAAGGTTAGGTTTAGGTGTAGGTTCAGGGTCAGTACCTAGTTATTACCCAGTTACTGTAATAAGTACATTGTGTGTACATGGGGAACAGGACTGTAAAATAAAGTGCTACTGAGAACCGTTTTGTACAAGTTTTCTGAAATGTTGTTTAAATATGCACTAATTTGCATACATTTCCAGAGCAGTAATCTGAACATTTGATAAATCCAGGTTCATAATTGATTGATTTTGTTGACATATTAAAAGCTTTTACAGAAGGGATTCTGCATTTCTCTTTTTATCACTCCATAAATCAGAAAATACTGTCAACAGACTGAAACAAATACATTTGCACCATGTTTTTAGGAATAAAATGTTATAGATATAGATATGAAGATGTGTGTAAAGCTGCTGAAGTGATTTCTGACTACTTAAATGTGTATTTTGGATGCATATTTTCTTTCCACTAGTCACGTTATGAAAAGCCAAAAAGGCCAAAATCTCAAACCTGACCCGTGCATGAAGAAACAATGCTTTTGTCTGTAGCGACTCCCCTTAAATAAAAAATAAATATGTTTTAAAGCCCTGTTTTGTGACCCTCTCATGGATCGTGAGTTCAACATTTACACTTCAGTTTCAGCTGACCCGCTAGACAAAAGGATGTTTGTAGGTTGGTTTAATGGCTTTGCTGTATTTCAGTGTGGCGTGACTCTCTTAAGATTTGCATCTGCTCGTCTCTTTGTGCGGCGCAACATTTGCACTATTTATATCCATTGTCCTGCGGCCTGTGTGGATTTTGCTGTTATTGTTGCAGTAACAATCATAAGAGTGATAAGTGTGGTAAACAGAGTAACTCTTTTGAATGTGTCGGTTTTCACCTGCCGCCCTCAGCTGTTTGGCCTCATTGAACATGCGAGCGCGC
The DNA here is from genome assembly GCF_018812025.1 of Megalobrama amblycephala. Lineage (NCBI taxonomy): Eukaryota > Metazoa > Chordata > Actinopteri > Cypriniformes > Xenocyprididae > Megalobrama > Megalobrama amblycephala. Next base: position 2,164,662 of record NC_063048.1, on the reverse strand, counting down.
GGCTGCTTTCAGCGCCTCTGTGGCGGCCGCATTCAGGTGAACACACACCTAATGAATGAGCACACAAACACAAGGGCCGTCACAGCTGCTGCGCTTGTTTGCTGCTGCTGGTGTTGACGGGTTAGTGGATGTTGACACTGTTGCCGGCGTGTTTCCTGACGGCTCCGCCAGCTGCCATGCCTCCGTTTCTGCCTGTCTGTCTTTGACATCACGGTAGCAGGCGGCCTGATGACAGACGTCTGTTCTCTGCAGCACACGTTACTGTATCTCCTGCAGAGACACACCTCGAGCCTCCTGTACACACACACACACACACATACATACACACTTACTCACTCTCTCACACACACTTGTCTGGTTTACTATCTTTGTGGGGACTCTCCATAGATGTAATGGTTTTTATACTGTACAAACTGTATATTCTATCCCCCTACACTAATGTTTACATTGTAATACCCATGCCATTATACACATTTGTGTCCTCATTAAACCATATATACCTGTACACACACACACACACACACACACACAGAGAGAGCCGTCAGTGAGTGATTCTCCGCCACTCATCTTTCATTACACATCTGTGGACGTTCATCAGCCCATTCAGCTCCAGCTGAGTTTTATTTGAAACACAAACAGATTTATAGTAATGATGAGCAGCACAGGATGAAGAACAGCTCTGTTATAAGCTGAAAAAACACTGAGAAACATCCTTATTTTGTTCAAACCTTATATTTTGATTTAATATGAATTTTTCTTGTCCCAAAGACAAAAACAAAAAGAAATTCATTCAAAATAAAAAGATTATTTTTGTTCCCTTTGTTGGTGTTTGATTTTATTATTTGGATAAAATTGAAGTCAGTCATATTGTAGATCGGTGTGTTTTAGCCATCCTTGACCAAAAATCGCTCTATTTCAATAGATTTCCCAGCTAACAAAAATAAAAATGTTCCCATTAAAAGGTTAGTTCACCTAAAAATGACATTTCTGTCATTAATTACTAAATAACAGATTATTTTCATCCTACTAAGAGAAACAAGGTGAAGTTGAGCGTTTAGTCACTGGTTTGATTTACTGACACACAGACAAAGATCATCTGACTGTACATGAATCATTAAAGGTGCCGTAGAACGTGTTTTCAAAAGATGTAATATAAGTCTAAGGTGTCCCTTGAATGTGTCTGTGAAGTTTCAGCTCAAAATACCCCATAGATTTATTTTTATTCTTTTTCTTAACTGCCTATTTTGAGGCATCATTAAATATGCGCAGATTCAGGCTGCGGCCCCTTTAAATTCTCGTGCTCCCTGCCACTGAGCTCATGACTGCCTTAAACAGCATAAACAAAGTTCACACAGCTAATATAACCCTCAAAATGGATCTTTAGCAAGTGTTCGTCATGCAGCATGTCTAATCACATAAGTATAGTATTTATTTGGACGTTTACATTTGATTCTGAATGAGTTTGATAGTGCTTCATGGCTAAAGCTAACATTACACACTGTTGGAGAGATTTATATAGAATGAAGTTGTGTTTATGAACCCGTAAGACCTTCGTTCATCTTCAGAACACAAATTAAGATATTTTTGATGAAATCCGAGATGTTTCCGACTCGTCCATAGACAGCAATATAATCAACACTTTCAAGGTCCAGAAAGGTACTAAAGACATCGTTAAAACAGTCATGTGACTGCAGTGGTTCAACCTTAATGTTATGAAGAGACGAGAATACTTTTTGTGTGCAAAAAAAAAAAAAAAAATAACGACTTTATTCAACATTATCTTCTCTACTGTGTCATTCTCACACTTTGTTTACATCCAGAGCTTCCAGGTTCTTCATCAAAACGGCGACTCATTATTGGTCGGCTCCTGCGTCAGCATCACACGCATGCATCGTGCTGATCACATGACCAGCTTTGGCCAATACTGAGCCGGAATTCAGACGTGAACACGGAAGCCTTCACTGTATTACTGCGTCACATGCATAAGATAATGACAGGGAAGAGAAGATATTGTTGAATAAAGTCGTTATTTTTGTTTTTGTGCACAGAAGGTATTCTCGTCTCTTCATAACATTAAGGTTGAACCACTGCAGTCACATGACTGTTTTAACGATGTCTTTAGTACCTTTCTGGACCTTGAAAGTGTTGATTATATTGCTGTCTATGGACGAGTCGGAAACATCTCGGATTTCATCAAAAATATCTTAATTTGTGTTCTGAAGATGAACGAAGGTCTTACAGGTGTAGAACGACATGAGGGTGAGTAATTAATGACAGAAATTTCATTTTTGAGTGAACTAACCCTTTAAGTTATGAAAATTCAAAACGTCTAGTGTTTTAAATGTTTTAAAAGCTTTTTTTTTTTTCTACAAAGCTTAAGGGAACATTCCATTTTACAAACATTATGGGATGTTACTTTTGAATGTTCTGAAACAAGTACCAACATTTACAAAACATTAAAAGGTACTGTATATCCTCCACTACTGTAGATAGCTAGTAACTGTGTGTGTGTGTGTGTGAGAGAGAGAGAGAGAGAGAGAGAGAGATTATTCAGACTCCTGCTAATGAAAATGTCATTGCTATGTTTCTGCTCTGTTTCTGTTGTTCTGTAATCTGACTGCGAGGCCTTGAACCCACACAGAATTAAAGTGATCATTTCATCCGCTGAACAGCGACGGTGAGGTGCAGGATCAGACCGAACACACGCTCAGCTCTCGCGGTCGAATCTAATGAAGGATCCGTATGAGTGATGTGAGGCTGGAAAAGCCTATTAGGGCTGACAGAGGGATGATGATATTACAGGACAGCCCACATCTTCATCCATCTTCCTCTGCCTCTTTCTCCTCTCTTCATCTGTCTTGTCTCTTATCAGTCTCCATTGCCTTTCTTTTCCTCTTTCCCCTCACCATCATCATCATCATCACTCTCTCTCTCTCTCTCTCTCTCTCTCTCTCGCCGGTGGACAATACAAAGACAAATCCTGCCCTTTTCTTAGCCCATGAAACATTTAACATTTCATTTCAGATCTTGGCAGACGCAAATAAAAAATGGCCAAATGAATCTTTCTTATTGTCTGCCGCGAGTGCAATTAAAATATGAGCTCAATAAGGATCTCCAGATCCGGATCCGTTGCATTCTCTTCCACAAAGGGTTCTAGATCAGACACTTTCAGAGCTGCGATCTCGTCATGACACATCGAAATTAAAGGCAGAGTTCATGCATAAATCATCATTCTGTCATCATTTTCCACTCTAAACCTGACTGACTTTCGTCACACAAAAGAGGAACCTTTGATAAACATCCAGGATGCTCTTTTCCATGTAATAGAAAATGATCTCAGGGCTCTCAGACTCCAAAAAAGTACCAATGAATATCCTAACAGTATCATAGTAGTCGATATCAGGGGTTCCTCTATCAGTCAAACTGGGATCTTGCCATTTTTCTACCCTGATTTTATCCCTCTTATTTGAACGCTCTGTTTTAAGGGGCGTGTCTGCTGTGAGACTTCAGTGTAAACGCCCACTGCTGTGATTGGCTGACATGTTTTCATATGAAATAGCTAAGGTGTCCCCTGAATGTGTCTTGAATTTAGCTCAAAATACCCCATAGATTTATTTTTATTATTTTTTTAACTGCCTATTTTAGGGCAACATTAAATAGCTTTCAGGATGCGGCCCCTTTAAACTCCCCGCCCCCGGAGCTCGCGGCTGCCTTAAATAGCATAAACAAAGTTCACACAGCTAATTACCCTCAAAATGGATCTTTAGATCTATCCAGCGTGTCTAATCGCGTAAGTATGGTATTTAGATCGTGGCATGAATGAGTTTTGTGGTGCAGTGATGCTAACATACACACTGTGGAGCCGATCACAGACATGAAGTTGTTTTGAATTATACAGCGCATGAAAGCAGTGAAGTCTTGTCTCTGTGAATACAGTAAGAAATGATGGTAACTTTAACCACATTTAACAGTACATTAGCAACATGCTAACGAAACATTTAGAAAGACAGTTTACAAATATCACTAAAAATATCATGTAATCATGTCAGTTATTATCGCTCCATCTGCCATTTTTCGCTATTGTCCTTGCTTGCTTACCTAGTCTGATGATTCAGCTGTGCACAGATCCAGACGTTAATACTGGCTGCCCTTGTGTAATGCCTTGAGCATGGGCTGGCATATGCAAATATTGGGGGTGTACATATTAATGATCCCGACTGTTACGTAACAGTCGGTGTTATGTTGAGATTCGCCTGTTCTTCTGAGGTCTTTTAAACAAATGAGATTTATATAAAAAGGAGGAAACAATGGAGTTTGAGACTCACTGTATGTCATTTCCATGAACTGAACTCTTGTTATTCAACTGTGCCAAGGTAAATTCAATTTTTAATTCTAGGGCCCCTTTAATATCAGATCAGGCATTAGAATGAACACAGTTACTCACATGTTGTCGCATTACTGTCGAGGTTATATCATAAAAGTCTGTTTGCAAAGCCTGCACTGAAATGTGATTGATTTACCAAAGAATCCACAGTGAAATGAACCGAATACAAATAAATAAAGCTCAACTGAGACATTCACATTGTTGAAAATAAATAACCATATTCCTAGCATTTGAAAGGTAATGTTATTTTAGTCCTGTATCGCTCTTCTCTCCTCCTCATCTCACTAACACACCAGTGGGCGGGGCTAACACTGCAATTATGAAGTAGGCGTTGATTTCTTCTGTGGAGGCGGAGTTTCACCTACCTATAGAGACATTCCAGGATCAGTCGTTCTCTGGGTCTGGTGACAATAAAAGCTTTTATTGGACTAACAAGGAAGTTTTCAGTTCTGAAACTTACAGGATATTCTTATAGTATGATGAACTCTAATAAATCAAAAGCTCAAAGAAAGGTTGATTTCTCAATTCGTGACCGCTTTAATTTGTTTATTTTAATTGAGTGTTATTAATTATTTATTTATTTTTATCTAAATTAATCAATTTATTTTAATCTAATGTATTAATGTATCATTTATTTAAATATAACATTTTTTTTTTTTAATCGTATTAATTTAGTTTATTTTAACTTAGTTTAATTTAATTTAGTTTATTTTAACTTATTTTTATTTTTAGATTTTTTTTTACACTGCTTTTCCCTAGACTTTTTTCCTTGTGGCTCCTGGTCCTGGTCCTGGTCCATATGACCTATGCATTGTACTTCAGTCATCTGAACTGAGTCTGATAATGGCGTGATGTTCCTGTACAGAGACACGGTTCACATGAACTCCACATGAATGTCATGCTGAAGGGCTGTATTGATTGGAAATGTCCAGAAACAGCATATCTGTGGTGGAAATTAAACTCAGAAAGGAGCTCTGAATATTAAGATGACATGCTGGTGTTTGATTCGCCCTCTTCAAGACACACAAGAGCATTAAAGCTGACACCAGTGCATTTGTGTGCCATGGAAACACTGTAATTGGTCTTCATTATGCACACTCGTCCATGCATATGAACAGCAAATGAAAAACTCTAAAAGCATCACAGTAATTTGGATCCGTCACAGTTTTTGTCAAGAAGAAGCTCTCCAGAGATGATCAGCAGCGCTTGTTATAGATTTATGATATCCAAAGACAAAGCTGCTTATTATCAACCTTTTTATTACACAAACAATAGGAGTGGCGACACAGTAAAATAATTACATTAAATAATTATAAAATGAAATGTTCTTAATGCTTTACACTTTTTATTACCAATAAATTTACATGACTTAACCTATTTTGTCCCTCATACGGTATATCCAGATTGTCAGGATCATGAGAAACTTGTTCTTAAATATAAATAGCAGATGTTAAGGGAACAGATTAAATTAAAATGAAGCTATAATTTTTTTTAGCATATTTGTAAACCTTGTTTTGTTTTATTTTAAATCATTTTAAGCGGCTCCTGGTTGAGAACCTTTGCTATAGTGAATAGCAGACGAGATGAAATGCTTTTCATAATCTTCCTTCTGAATATTATCACACCTCTGTTTGGACGCAGTGATAGGTCAGAGGTCACATGCTCACAGCCCTTCCTCCAAGTCAGCTGCTTTACATGTTTATCATGTGTTTTAATGCATTACACTTTCTAAAGGTGTATTATAACTGTGGTTACAATTATTCAAAAGATCATAAAATGCATGCACTTACATAATCATTGCATTAAAAATATGTTTATAATGCATTATATATAAGGCTTTAAGTGAAGTGCAAAGAGTCTAGTGTTGCAGATCAGTCACTCGTAATGTCAGTAACATCCCTTTACGCAGTGCAAAATCACACTATTGTGCTTAATTCTGTGTCCCAGCGTGTCGACGGGCTGCTGCAAATTGCAACATTAAAGGCCCCACGGATGATACGCATTCACAGAGGCCGGCGTCTGTAAAAATATCCTGGAAATGTAGGCCGGATTATTCCTCGGCTGATATATTAGCTATCAAAACAGAGGAAGCCAAAGTCGCGGGACTTAGCTAAAGACTTTATGCAAAACAAGATCTCTCCGCCTTTCCCTTCGACGGCTGCACTGAATGACTTAATGTGTTATAGACATTTTGCCATGAAGTAATTAAAGGATTATTATAATACAAATCACATGGGCTGTTTGCCGTGGTGTGGAGCCGTCTGGCAGGTTCAAAGCCTTCGCAGGGGCCGGTGTACACGGGCTTTCTCTTCCGACTGATGCCGCTGATGGACAGGAAGACGCGTTAATGCCCAATAGAGCTGCTATCCTGTGTCATTTCCACAAGAAAGACTGCTTTCTTTCTGCTGCAGCAGACAGACTGTAAATTGTGTGGCAAACAACTTCATTTGATCAGCTTTATGTAAAACAGAAGCTTTGCAGGCAGCGCAAATTAATTGTAAATGTTTACGCAGGATTTTAGGAAGTGTGCTAAATGAGATAATCCCTCCCGCGACCCACCAGGGACCGCTAATAAATTTATAAGAAAAGTGCAGTTGTGTGTAGTGTGGCTGTACACGAGTGTAACGGTTAAACACACATGAACACAACAGAGCACAGATTCTGCTTTATTACATGTTCATCTGTCTTTAGTGTGTAATGTTGCTGTTTGAGCATGAAAAAGCTCTGCAAAGTCCCTCCAGCAGGAGTTCTTCTCTGTGTCAGTTTCTGAAGTCCCTGAAACACCTCCATTGTAGTCTTGAGTTTTCTTCACAATATTCCTCATTTAAATAATTCATATGCAGAATAAAGGGGCAGGGTCTGGTTGAGTTAGTTAGTAGTGTGTTGAAACTGGCGGTTACGGTAAGGGGCGGGACATTTCCCAAACACCAATCACAACACACTGCTCCAGCTGACAAATTAGAGCACATTGTGCTTTCAGAAGGAGGGGCTTCATAGAGACAGGAACTAAACAGAGCGTTACTGACAGACTGGAGAAGAGAGGAGCTGCAACAATGGAGAATATGAGGAAAATAATCAACATTCAAGCAGGAAAACCTGTTCTAGTTATGGAAGCTTGTTTCCACCACTAAATACAAAAAATTGCGACTTTTTACTACACAATTCTGACTTTTTTTTCATAATTCTGACTTTACATCTTGCAGTTCTGACTTTATAACTCACAATTCTGACTTTATAATCACACAATTCTGACTTTATATCTCGCAATTCTGACTTTATAACTCGCTTTACTTTAACTCGCAATTCTGACTTTATATCTCACAATTCTGAATTTATATCACACAATTCTGACTTTCTATTTCAATTCTGACTTTATATCTCACAATTCTGACTTTATATCTCGCAATTCTGACTTTATAACTCGCAATTCTGACTTTATATCTCGCAATTCTGACTTTATATCTCGCAATTCTGACTTTCTATCAAGGAATTCTGACTTTATATCACACAATTCTGACTTTATATCTCGCAATTCTGATTTTATATCACACAATTCTGACTTTATGGGCCCTATAATACACCCGGCGCAATGCGACGCAAGGCGCAGCGCAAGTGTGTTTGCTAGTTTGCGTCCAGCGCCGTTCGCGTTTTCCCGTTCAGCGCCACGTCCTTAAATTAGTAAATGCATTTGCGCCAGTTAGTGCGCCCATGGGCGTGCTGGTCTAAAAAAGAGGTGTGTTCAGGCACATTGCCGGCGCATTGCTATTTTAAGGAGCTGAAAATAGACTGCGCCATAGACCAACTCAAACCTGGTCTAAAGTCTAAAGTCAATGGCGCAATATTTTTTTTTGTTAGAGCGCGTTGGTAGAAACTGCGCCTCTGGGCGCGTCCACAGTGCGCGTTGACTTTGCTTATTACACACAGGGATGTGCATCACACAAACATGCCAAATATTAAAAACAAAAGGATTACAGTGTAAAAGAATATTATTGTGTAGGCTACATAAATATAAAAATGTAATGATGAATAGTCATTGCGTGTATTAGAATTAGGCTCCCTATTTTCAATTCAGCCTATTACTACTTATAATGATGAACGAAATTGGCTAATTAATTGAACAATAGTGCCAATACACACGCATATATATTAACTGACTCATCGCGCGGAGCTATTTGAAAGCCGGCATCCAACGCAGACGACTGAAAGATTGACTGGCCACTTAACAAATTCCGCCATGTAAATAGCAATCCGCCATGGCGCAAGCGCATCTCGCTCTTAAAGGGAATGGGAGATGACACTCTGATTGGTTTATTGAACGTTACGCCCATTACTCATTAAGAGAATAGGGACAGCCCATTTCAAAAATGCGCCCCGGCGCACGGACCGTTTTTCCGTCGTTAAAATAGCAAAAGTGGATTTGGACACGCCCTGAGTGCACCTGCGCCGTGCGCTTTACACTTTGCGTTTAGATCGTTAAAATAGGGCCCTATATCTCGCAATTCTGACTTTATATCACACAATTCTGACTTTCTATCAAGGAATTCTGACTTTATATCTCGCAATTCTGACTTTATATCACACAATTCTGACTTTATATCACTCAATTCTGACTTTATATCTCACAATTCTGACTTTCTATCAAGGAATTCTGACTTTATATCACACAATTCTGACTTTATATCTCGCAATTCTGACTTTATAACTCGCAATTCTGACTTTATATCACACAATTCTGACTTTATAACTCGCAATTCTGACTTTATATCTCACAATTCTGACTTTATATCTCGCAATTCTGACTTTATAACTCGCAATTCTGACTTTATATCTCGCAATTCTGACTTTATATCACACAATTCTGACTTTATATCTCGCAATTCTGACTTTATATCACGCAATTCTGACTTTACATCTTGCAATTCTGACTTTATATCACTCAATTCTGACTTTATATCTCGCAATTCTGACTTTATATCTCGCAATTCTGACTTTATAACTCGCAATTCTGACTTTCTATCAAGGAATTCTGACTTTATATCACACAATTCTGACTTTATTTCACGCAATTCTGACTTTATATCACGCAATTCTGACTTTATATCACGCAATTCTGACTTTATGTCACATAATTCTGACTTTATATCTCACAATTCTGACTTTATATCAAGGAATTCTGACTTTATATCACACAATTCTGACTTTATATCACACAATTCTGACTTTCTATCAAGGAATTCTGACTTTATATCTCACAATTCTGACTTTATATCACACAATTCTGACTTTATAATTCGCAGTTCTGACTTTATATCACACAATTCTGACTTTATATCAAGGAATTCTGACTTTATATCTCGCAATTCTGACTTTATATCACACAATTCTGACTATATCTCACAATTCTGACTTTCTATCAAGGAATTCTGACTTTATATCACACAATTCTGACTTTATATCTCGCAATTCTGACTTTATAACTCGCAATTCTGACTTTCTATCACACAATTCTGACTATATCTCACAATTCTGACTTTCTATCAAGGAATTCTGACTTTATATCACACAATTCTGACTTTATATCTCGCAATTCTGACTTTATATCTCGCAATTCTGACTTTATATCTCACAATTCTGACTTTCTATCAAGGAATTCTGACTTTATATCTCACAATTCTGACTTTATATCACACAATTCTGACTTTCTATCAAGGAATTCTGACTTTATATCTCACAATTCTGACTTTATTTCACACAATTCTGACTTTCTATCAAGAATTCTGACTTTATATCACACAATTCTGACTTTCTATCAAGGAATTCTGACTTTATATCTCGCAATTCTGACTTTATATCACACAATTCTGACTTTATATCTCACAATTCTGACTTTATATCTCACAATTCTGACTTTATATCTCACAATTCTGACTTTATATCACACAATTCTGACTTTATATCTCACAATTCTGACTTTATATCACACAATTCTGACTTTATATCTCGCAATTCTGACTTTATAACTCGCAGTTCTGACTTTTTATCACACAATTCTGACTATATCTCACAATTCTGACTTTCTATCAAGGAATTCTGACTTTATATCACACAATTCTGACTTTATATCACACAATTCTGACTTTATATCTTGCAATTCTGACTTTATAACTCGCAATTCTGACTTTATAACTCGCAATTCTGACTTTATATCACACAATTCTGACTTTATATCTTGCAATTCTGACTTTATAACTCGCAATTCTGACTTTATATCACTCAATTCTGACTTTATATCTCGCAATTCTGACTTTATATCTCGCAATTCTGACTTTATATCTCGCAATTCTTACTTTATAACTCGCAATTCTGACTTTATATCGTGCAATTCTGACTTTATATCACGCAATTCTGACTTTATAACTCGCAATTCTGACTTTATATCACACAATTCTGACTTTATATCTTGCAATTCTGACTTTATATCACACAATTCTGACTTTATTCATGCAATTCTGACTTTATATCACGCAATTCTGACTTTATAACTCGCAATTCTGACTTTATATTGCGCAATTCTGACTTTATATCTCGCAATTCTGACTTTATATCACACAATTCTGACTTTATATCACTCAATTCTGACTTTATATCACTCAATTCTGAGTTTATAACTCACAATTCTGACTTTATGTCACATAATTCTGACTTTATAACTTGCAATTCTGACTTTATATCTCTTCAAAATAAAGGTTCGAAAAGGTAATTTTCTCCATAGAAGAACCATTTTCAGTTTCACAAAGAAGCTTTCAGCGATCAGTACCATTTTTGTTATTATTGTGAAGAAAATTTTAATAACCTAAAGAACTCATTTCCACTTATAGAAAGAATCCATGGATGTTAAAGGAACCACCGATACCAATAAAGAAGCTTTATTTTTAAGAGTGAATGTAAGCTTCATCAGCATCGGCTGCATCTTTGTTTTGCGCGATTTGGTGTCTCAGACGGTGCAGCGTCATTAGTGGACCGAGGATCGCGGCTGACTAATTCCTTTAACACATGACACACAATTACAGCCAAAGAAGGCAGACAAAGGGAGAGGTCTTTCACCCGCTTCCACACTCTGAGAGGATGTTAATGATGAGCCGCTCACTGCGGTGTAATCAGCTCTGCCTTCCATCAGGAGGACTTAATTAGCTACTGTTATGAGCGTAAACACAGCTCCAATCGGACCGCCGGCCCCTCGCTGCTTAACAAATCCAGTGCGCTGCCAGCCGTGTCTAAAAACACTCTCGCTCACACACAAACCTCAGCCATCCATAGTATTAAATCAATGTTTGTTAAATGTGATTTCAAAGAGAAAACCTGCTATGTAATATCAATTATTGCACAAATACATAAACCTATTATGCTTTCTGAGGACTGGAGGAGAATCTCATGTTCAGAGATACTTACAGTATGTTCAGATGCGTCTTCTGCTTCTTCCATTTTCATCTCACCTGCAAATCATTCAATACGTGCAATATATATATTGTATATTGAATCAAATCTTAATAAATAAATGAATCATAAGTATATCATACAGTTATGATATACTTGTTTACATATGTTTACATATATGACAAAAGACCTCTTCTATACACTCTAAAAAATGCTGGGTTAAAAACAACCCAAGTTGGGCTGAAAATGGACAAACCCAGCGATTGGGTTGTTTTAACCCAGCATTTTTTAAAGTGTACTCCAGCAGCCTGATCAATAGGGAACAAGCATGCTGAAGCAAATAAAGCAACAGTGTAAACCACAAACACTCACTGAGAGTGACAACAAGATCATCTTGATGTCCTTTTGTTCTCTAAAAATGTAAACCAGAGCGAATCCATCACGGCGTGCTTTTGTGGAGCAGAATGTGTGAAATACTGTAGTGAGGTCACATATTAAAGCAGAAAGTGTGCAGTCAGCAGAAGGCCTGCGGACCGAGTGCGCAGCGCGGGTGATTTATTGCGGCGTTCGCTCTGCCCTGCTGCGTCCTGACAGAAGCAGCCTTTATGTAAAACAAACCCAGGCTTTTTAATCTACTCGCTCTCTCCAGAACTATCCGTGAGATTTCCCCAAGTGCCCAAATGACAAGGGTTGCATTTAATTGTGGGAGGCTTGAATATGATAAGCCAAGCATAGGTGGGTTATTACAGCATAAAGGCTGCCGGTGGGAGCAGTTCAGGGTAATAAACGGCCACAGACTCCGAGCTCATATAGATGAGGCTGTGCAGAAAACTCAGGTGATGAGATGGAGAACGCTGTCCCAGCATCCTTCACTGCTCTGTGAGGCTCGCTGTCATGGGATATGAATGCGCGTGATGCATTGTTGCGTACTGAACGTGCTCGACTGTTTGTTCTGATATTCAGCTGAAATGCTGTATTACAGGCTCTTACATCATCAAAAAAATGATAATCCCCTTACTGAATTATTTTAACGATTAACGACCAATTTTACTGTGTGAGCTTGGTATCACCTTATTTTGCCATGCAAAAGTAAGCTATAAATAAGCTATATAGCACTTCCTGCTATAGGTAAATAACAAAGTGCAGTAAATGGTGCGAGGCACAATTAAACGGTCGTGTGCCACCAGTGGTGGACAGTAACGAAGTAAATGTAATTCGTTACTGTACTTAAGTAGCTTTTTTGCGTATCTGTACTTTACTGAAGTATTTCAATTTGGGGAGACTTTTACTTTAACTCCACTACATTTCAAGGTCAAATATCTTACTTTTTACTCTATTACATTTTCAAAATCAGTCGTTCCTTTTTATTTATGAGTGGATAAAAACTTAACTGGTCAAACGAGCCACCAATCACAGCACGCGTTTAGTTTTGAACTTGTTTTACTTGCCCCTGTTGTCTCCTTGGCAACAGCGCGAATATAGGGTTCAACGTGAGTGACGTGACATCACGTCAATGCAACAGGCATAACATTGAGCGCCAGTATCCTGATAAATGATGGAAGAAACTAACGTTACTGACTCTAACATGCCACAACACCCATGGCCTTATTTACGCACTTTTTTTGAAATTATTGAAAAGAAGAACGAGTCCTTCATTTTTAAGTGCCTTCTCTGCCTGCCTCGGCCCTGTACAATTTCGTCATACAAGAATTCTCCTTCCAATCTAAGGAAACACGTAGAGGTAAGCCATTTTCATTTCACAATTTTTTTTTAACGAGAAATCTAACAATAGCTTGCAGAAAACTGTTTTATTGTGTATGTTAAAATATAGACTATGTGACGTCACCATGGACATTGTACACGTCGTCAGCTAAGTTAGCTGTTTCACCATATTTCATAGTATTTGTTTTTGAAACTTTTCAAGCTGAGGGCTCTGATATTGTGAAATTCGATGTTAACATGTTATGTTGGAATATAAATTCTATTTTGAATAGTTTTACATGCAGCGTATTCAATTCCATTTAGCATTTTTCACAATACATATAGTTTCAAAGTACCTTTACAGAAAGTTTGTCTACATTACAATTTAAAGTGATCTGTTATCAGAGGTGACTGTGTCCAAGTTATCTATGTCAGAAATTTACAGTTCTAAGATAATAAAAATCATGCTGTTATTAGCTAACATCTTATTTTAATTTAAAGTAAACAATGAGCTAATTAAAGTAGTTATTACAAGTTGGGAACATAATGATTACATTATACGAAAATTTAGCATTGGTGCATGTATGATGCTAAAACAGTTGACTGGTGGAGTGCTCCTTTTTAACAGTGATTGTTATTTTCAAAAGTTCAGCTTCCAAAGACTGTGATCTAACTAAGCCTATTCTGAAAATAATGTACACTGTAGCATACATCTATGACATGCTAAAAGCACATGAAATGCTTATTTTATTTAATCAAAGAGAGGAGACTGATCTCTGGTTTAACTTAATGTTTTGAATGTTTCCTTTTTGCAGAGAAAACATGGTAGCCACATGCAGAGATATATTGCCCTAACAGCGCCAAGGAAAAGAAAAATGGAGAGCGAGGAGGCTCCTTCAACCTCCAGACAGTTGAAGTTGAGAGAAACCAAGCTAGTCACACAGAAGAATGTTGATCATGCAGTGTTGAATTTTGTGATCCAGAGTCTACAACCCTTTAGTGTGGTGGACCAGCCATCATTTCAAGCTTTCTTGCATGAACTTCAGCCTAACGCCTCTCTCATGTCAAGGACCACTCTGCGACGTAAGATGGATGAAGGCAGTACTTGAAATGAAGAAAAATCTAAAAAAAGCAATGTCAGGGATCGATTTCATAGCAACGACAACAGATTGTTGGAGTTCAAGGAGAAGAGGTTTCATCGGTGTCACTGGCCACTGGGTTGATCCTAACAGTCTGGAGAGGTGCTCAGTAGCACTAGCATGCAGGCAGCTCAAAGGTTCGCACACTTTTGATGTTTTGGCTTGCACACTAAATGACATACATTCTGAATTCGGCATACAGAATAAGGTTGTTCGAACTACTACGGACAATGGGTCAAATTTTTTAAAGGCATTTCGTATATATGGACAGCAAGATGAGAACAATAACTCTGCTTCAGGTGAGGCTGAAGATGATGAGATCAGTGACGAGATGTGTGGTGATGATGTGGACGTGGATGTGGATGGTGTTGAGGTGGACTTTGTAGAGGTCACAGCTGTTTTAGATGAAGATGATGGCTTACAATTCCAACTTCCGAAACATCATCGATGTGCCTGCCATTTATTAAACTTGGTTTCCACAGTGGATGCAGCAAAAGCCTGTTCAAATGAAGCCTACAAGAAGCTGTCCCGATCAGCATTCGCTAAGTGTCATGCACTATGGAATAAGTGTGGCAGATCTGCTGCTGCTGCAGAGATTATAGAAGACACTTGCAAAATTCAGCTGATCCGCCCCAACGCAACAAGGTGGAATTCCTTATTTCTCGCCATTGAGAGAATTCTTCGTATAATTAAAGATCAGGGAGAGGGGGCTATCAGAACCGTCTGCACTTCATTCAAGTTGCCAATGTAAGTGCTGTTTTTTTTTTTTGTTTGTTTTTTTTTTTCCTTCCATTTCTTTAAATTCATGTTCCAGTAAAGATAATGGTAAACACCATGTTTTTTTTGTTTTTTAACTCATTACTTTGAATAGTTGTTTGACTACTCCATGCTCAGTAAGGATTGGATAGGAGTAGATACTGGGAGAAGTACAAGAATTTATGACTCTTGAGGGCCTAGTAATTCCACTGTTTGTAAAATGACACACACACACACACACACACACTTAAAATTGTAATGACATGAAATTATGAATTGTTGTTGTTTCAATGTGTGATAGGCTGAGTCCAGTTGAAATTGCCTTTCTGGAGGAGTATGCCAGGACCATGAGCCCCGTTGCCAAAGCCCTCAACATTCTTCAGGCTGAAATCGATGTTCAGATGGGATGGCTTCTGCCTACTCTGACCCTCCTCATCTCGAAACTTGACCGAATTGGCATTACCTCAAGGTACTGCAAACCTCTGGTTGGTGCCCTACAAGAAGGCCTGCAGCAGCGGTTTGGAAACATGCTGGTAGAGCCAGAGTTTATTGCGGCTGCAATACTTGTCCCGAAATTTAAAACATCCTGGACATCGGATGAAAGCATTGTCAAACTAGGTAAGATTATTTTATTTTTATTTGTAAAAGTGTCATTAGTTAAAGATTCTGAGAAACTGAGCCAAATGTTTTTTTTTTTTAAGATATCCAACTAAAATTTTATCTTGACATTCTCAATTTGTTTAGGTTTGTTTAAATACTGTTCTTTTGACATTTTAATCTGGAGAAATGTGTGATTATAGTAAAGTTTTGATTCTTAGCATCTATGCGAATGTCCATTTCAGGCCTGGACTACATCAAGGACCATCTGGAGGAAGAGACTTTGAATCATCCGCCAGCTGATGGTTCCAGTGGCTCTGAGGAAGAGGACTTCTTTGCGAGCATGAAGCCTACTCATGGTCAGGAAGGTATCAAGCAGTTAGATGGCTACCTTGCCTGCAAAGCTGATGACAAAGACATTCTCAAGTCCTTCCCATCAGTCTGTAAGTTGTCTTTGAAGCTCAATACTGCTTTACCCGCCTCTGCAGCTTGTGAACGTCTTTTCAGCACAGCAGGGCTTATTTTCAGTCCCAGGAGGGCAAGAATGGACTCACACAACTTTGAGAATCAGCTCCTTCTCAAGCTGAATAAAAGATATTGCCACTTTAGTTAGATCTTCAGTGCCATAATGTACTAGCATGCTCACCAAAAGTACACTTAATGGAATGCTGATTAATAATGTTTACTGCCACAACTATTGTTCATTGCCATTTGAGGCTTGTTATTTTAGTATGTCACTTGTGATGACAGGTTATGTAATTTGTTTTGAGATTTTCACACTATGCTGAGGTCACCTTAGTTGATATATTTTATTTATTTATTTAATTTAATTTTTTTTACCAAGTATCACCAGGTTTCATGTGAAGCAGTATAGAGTTAATAATACACAAATACTGACAATTACATGTAAAAGCATTACTAAATATTGTTCCTGACTGTGTGGGGAAATTCATAACTGAAATAGTATTATATACACTACTATATGCAGTTGTGACTGGCAAGTGCATTTCTTCTGATCACAAACACTAGTTCCTATTACAGTGAATCTGATATGGCCAGTTTATATTTATACACAGAGACATTCAGATATGATATAGTAAAGGAAAACTCATGTTAACCTGTGTTTTGCAAGTTTAAGTTTAAATAAAAACTTGGATAACTGTTACAAATAAATGTTAAACTGAAACTACCTGCTCTCAAGTCCTGTTATTTCATTTAGTTCTAAAGGAATTTTTTGTGCTTATGAAATTTTTTTATAGACATCAGTGTCTGACTAATTAATGTCATTTTATTAATAGATTGGTGTGCCAAGAGTGACATTAGAGTCTTTATGTAGACTGAGTTAAGCAAGAGTCTTGTGACAAAAATGATAATAGGACATTATAGCCATAAAAAAAGCACTGTACTTTGATACTTAAGTACATTTGAAGGCAAGTACTTTTGTACTTTTACTCAAGTGAATGTTTAAAGGCAGCACTTCTACTTTTACTTGAGTAATATTTTACCTTGGGTATCTATACTTTAACTCAAGTACATGGTATGTGTACTTCGTCCACCACTGCATGCCACAAATACATTTATAAGGGATCCCGACAAAGTTACAAAACTGACTCTTAATTAAATCATGTGAAATTCTGACCTGAAATTGGGAAATTCATACAAGTTTGGAACAACTTGATGGTGAGTAAATGGTGATGGAATTTTCATTTTTGGGTGAAATGGGAGCGTTAGCGGAAGTTCTACCTGGAAGACTCTAATGCACATCATTACTCATTATCTAACCAATCATTCACTGACTATATAAGTTCCAGTCCTACCTTCTATTATGTTCGCAGATACCTACGTCGGCATTCAGCTCCTCCTCCCAACCACCACCAGGTCGGTCCCTGTCCATACATCGGGGGTAGGCTCCGCCACTGCCTTCATTCAAAGGCAGGATCAGCAAATGTCTGCTACCCTCCGGATTGTGCATATGCCTACGCCAAAGAACTTAATCATTCATCTGTGATTATTATATTCATACTGTCTAATAAATCATATTCAATGTTATCTTTGCTTCCCGAGTCTTTCTGGTAGAACTATCCCTTGAAGACTCTTTTTTTTTTTTTTAGGCAGGATTTTATGTGGTTGTATTTGTATCCAGTATGTCCAGGCTGTAATGAGGATCATTTTTTATTTAATGCTGATTGTTTTATCATGTTTATATGGTGTCCTTGAGTGTCATATAAGGCACCTATAAATAAAATGTATAATAATAATGAATACCAGTTTGCAGTATCAAGTTGTCATGTGTACATTCAGTTTAGTTCATTTTCAGTCATGTTGTTCTATGGTGTCTCATTAGTTTATCTCTGTCCAGCCATTCCTGTTTAGTGTCCTCAGTCACTATGTGTATTTATACTCCCTGTTCTGTTCAGTCCGTGTCGATTATTGTTGGTGTAACAATGTGATATTTCTTTTGTTGGATTAAAGACTTTGTGTTTCATACAATTACCTTCGTTGTGCGCTTTCTTAGCCACCCCAAGACTGTTACAGAATAACCGATCACTCAAGAACGAGTAAAGTACATAACAATGGACTTACCAGCGTTACGTTTCCTCCTGCTCCCAGAGAACCAAAGAATTCTGGTGTATTTGGCCTAAATGTTCCAGAACGGAAGCCTCGCCCTCACAGCCAGCGAGCCCAAGGCACCCACGAAGCTCGTCCAGGAACCAGAGCCGGAGAATGTCAAAGCCCTGGATTCAACACATGTGGGTCAGTCCATCTTAGAGCCAGATCCCCACCCTTGAGTCTTCATCTTCCTTGCCAGTTCTGTCCGGAAAGAATCTGCCTGTGTCCCTGCCTGACTTCCTGATCCCGTCTCCATTACTGGTCACGGCCAGTCCCCTGGAGCCTTCGGCACCACTGGTGTTGTCCAGCTCCTCGGCTCTGCCCCCGCCGCTCACTCCGTGCGGCTCATCTTCCTCGCCTCGGGCTTCCCCTCCACCAGCTTGGCGTGAGGCTGAGTCCCAGGCTGCACCTCGGGTCTCCAGGCTTATGTCTCCACCTTGGCCTGTCAGCCCGTCGCCTCTGCTCTGAGGCTCCCTCATCACTCCAGGTCAGCCTCCAGCAGTCAACGCCCAGCTTCCGCCATGGACTTCCAGCTGTGCCTATACCCTGCACCCTTACTGCATCGTCGGGCTCCTCCCTTCCTCCGACCTCCCCGTCGGCCTCGCTCGACCCATCGTCGTCCCGGTCATCTGAATCTCTGTTGCTGCCTCAGTCCAGTGACACAGCTGCTCAACCTCAGGCTTCCAGGCCTTCGATGTTGCCCAGGTCTATCAGCCTCTCTGCTCCGCCGGTTCCTCCTCTCACCATGGTTCTGCCTCCGTCAGTCGTTTCCAGGGTTCCGTCTGCCCTCTCAGCTAAGACTCCTCTCTTGATCCTCCCACTGTCAGTGCCACCATGGTGCCTGTGGCCAAATACCTCAGGCTTCTGTCCATCACCATCTCCAAAGCCTCTGTCCTCTTTCCTCCTCCTAAACGCTTTCTGTCACGGCGTGAGGTGTGTCTGCCTTCTGCAGAGGGGGGGCTTATGTCACGTGTACAGTATGTTCAGTTTAGTTCATGTTCGGTCATTTCTACATTAAGGCTGATTTATACTTCTGCTTTGAACCTACGCCAGAGCCTCTGTGCTGCAGGCTATGCTTCTGTTTTCATTTATACATCTGCATCGTTGTCCACGTCGATGTGCATGCAGACCACTAGTAGGCAGTGTCTGCGGTCATGTTGAGAAGCAAGGTAAAAGCTGAAGAATGAAGAAGCTTGTTATGTACATTGTCAGAGAAGCTTACAACTAGAAGCGACAAATAGGTAATGACTTTTGTTGCAGTTTGACCTCATGTGTCCACTGAAACAGAGTGTTTCTCTGAGAGTTTTCACAGAGTTTTCATTCATATGGAAGTTGAAAGTGCTTGCTCTTCTCTGATTGCTCCGCGCCAGTTTTTTGACTTGAGGGAGGGGTTCTAGTAGACCAATCAGAGTGCTTGTGGTCCGCGTAGAATTGACGCGTTGTTACATTTTTGAAGAGGTGCACGTCAGGCTACGTCGTAGGCTAATGTGTGCTACACAGCCTATGCCGTAGCTACGGCGTACACTTGATGCAGAAGTATAAATCAGCCTTTAGTTCTCATTTGTTGCTATGGTGTCTCATTAGTTTATCTCTGTCCAGCCGTGCCTGTGTAGTTTAGTTACCTTCGTCATGCACTTTCTAAGCCAGCATAACAGAACAGTTTTTAAACAGTTAAAAATAACTGGAAGCGAATGACACTGGAAGCCTTGACGCATTCAAGTTACAAATGGCCACAATCGCTCTCATGTAAAAATAAGGTGGATAAGACAACCTGTTGTTAGAAACAGCTTGCCAAAGTGAACTTGAAAAAAAGAGAAAAGTTCACTTTGGCTGGTAAACACCTCTGAACTCCCATTGGTCTGTATAGTGAGGATGTAATAGGTAGGTGTGGCTCCGAGGCTCCACCTTCTCTGAGGTGTAAATCTTCTCTGGTTCATTTCTTCTGTTTAAATCAATCTATTGTATAAAGTGCTGTATAAATAAACATGACGTGACTGAAGCTGAAGCAAACATATCCACATCACTATGATCAGATGCTTTCTGAACTGCTGTTTTCTCACCGCTGTGGTTTTGTTGTGTTTATTTTGTTATTGAGAGGAAAGTGTGCAGCACATATTTACATATTCATCTTAACGTGGCCAGCGTCTGAGTGTTCACTAACAGTATATCACTGCAAAGGCATTTCACAATTCCTAATAAAGCAAATAATGAAAAAAAGAATTTCGCCGTGGCCTTTATTGTTAAAAACTAGTGCTGTCAAAGCAATAAGCCTTCCTGTAGCACAAACAGTAGAGAACAGTAGCAACGCCAAGGTCCTGGGTTTGATTCTCAGGGAAAGCAAGAACTGATAAAATGTAAATGTGTACCTTGAATGTGAAGTCGCTTTGGATAAAAGTGTCTATGTAAATGCGAAAATGGACATTTGTCTTATCATTTCTGTTATAAAAATGATGCATATTTAATAAATATCACAAACTACCATGTTCAAATGTTCTGACTGAAGGACGTTCTTTGAAAGGCTTTCTCCTCAGCCTCACATATCTGACCTGTTTTATTGTAACCTTAAAGGAGTGTTTCATGTTTTCAGACACTTTCACACGCCTCACACATGTTCTTTTTTCCCCCATGATGACCTACACTTAAACATAACCTCCTCGGGCGAATTAGAGGCCGGCTAATAGATCGACAAGCGACCGCCAGAAAAGCCTTCAGTCAACACGGCATTTAAGATCCATTATCACACGCTGAACGGGTAAACGCATCTTCATTGATCTGGTGGACAGACAGAAATATGTTTTCTTGTTCCCCCATCAAAAGCAGAAAGCAAACAGTATCACAGCGTGCTGGAAAAGCATCACTACGGACGTGACATTTTGTGTGAGAGTAAATAACGGTGTGGATTATCAGGCTATCTGTAAACTGTGAGCAGAATATTGTGTGTGTTTCCAGCTGGAGATGTTAATATCAGAGAAAACACTCACTCACTCACTCACTCAAGATCCTGAGAGCATTTCAAAGCCCTGCGAGTTTCAAAAGCGAAGCGATATCAGTTCATTTACATTCGCACTGTGTTTGTGCGTGAAATGATCAGGCGTGAGTGTTAAAGTGCTTGGTGATGAAGAGGACGCTGTTTTAATAATAATCTTGGATTTACCAGAGCCTGTTAAAGCGGGAGCTTGCTGGCTTTCGCGGGAAAGTCGGTCGCGCTGTAATTTCAAAATTGCGCTGCTGAGTGAATTGCGGGTTGAGGGTCTCGCAGCGGGAGCCGGATCGCTCTGGTTTAATGACACATAAGCAGAGCATCTCAAACCTACGGCAGGCATCGACCGCACATTAGCAGGCAGATAATGTCAAGCGCTTGCTGTCGTGTTTTTATATTGGCTTTGGAGCAATCTTACTCTCCTGATTTGGCCCTGTAATGCACAGTGGGTAATTCACACTATATTAAAAACTGTTGGTGCAACAAAAGCATCTAATCACCAGCGCAAATGATCAGCTGCAAATGAAAGGCGCTGGCGTGTGGAACGTGTCCCAGCATCCTCCTCTTCCACACTAATCACAATCGCTCTCTCTCTTTCTCCATGTGAAATGTTTGTTTTGGAAGAACTGGAGCAGTCCTCTGTTGTTCTAGCTGATTAAATCTTTCTTTCTAGACGCGCAAACAGACGTGTTTTCATTAGCGTCTGCAAGTGTTTTGGTGAATTGTTTTTGCCGCTTCCACTTGAAAGCTCGAGCTCCATCATCGCGTGTCATTTTCAGAGATGTGAAAGCGCGGGTTCATTTCTAAGCGTTCTGTGTTTACATGGAGAGAAGCCGTGAAATGCTGATGACATGCGAAGGCCGTTTGTCTGCTCTCCTCCTCTCTCGTGTCATGTGATCGCATTATCGCGAATGCGCAGGAGCGCCGCATTAGCATAAGTGTCAGCTCAAGAGGTCTGACGCTCACAAAACACCTACAGTCGAAAACTTAAAGCCAAACTTTATGTTTTCTGTGTCTGCGTGTGATGGAGGGCGAGCGGCTGCGCTTTCATCTGATTACAGCCCGTGTTCGCGCTTTACTTCTCATTCACGCGAGGCTGCTGAATACAAGCCGATTATGGATAACAAGCACATTACAGCACAGCGGGCGGCACCGCAGCTCATTCCAGATTTCAATTGCTTCTGAAACGCGCGCAGGACTTTAAATGTATCAGACTGAAGTGATGTGGTCTGATCCGTTTGACACCAGACCTCAGATGACTGCGTCCCAGCCAACAAAAACATGCTCCAAGAACGTTTTGCTAAGGTTCCCATTAACATTGTTCTCTGAATATTCAAAACATCCAGTTTTTTTATTTTAAAAACATTAAAGGTGCAATATGTAAGAATTTGCAGTAAAATATATAAAAACCACTAGGCCAGTGTTATATATTTTGTTCACTTGAGTAGCCTACTTACAACATCCCAAATGTTTCCAACTATTTGTAAATGTGACGTGTGAGGAGTCGCCTGTCAATCCCATCATACCCGCGTTACCCTCGGTTTCCGGTTTTATTTTGTAGAAACCATGGAAACACCAAAGATGCTTTAATATTTACATGTTTTAATAGACAAGGGAACAAGTGTTTTGATATATTTATAGGCAATAAACTAATTATTGTTATATAGCTCAACACGTTTAGTCATATTGTTTAAATCTAATTTTCTTGATTTATTTGTGAGTACCATGCTTTACCATGCCTCAGAGAAAAACACTGTTTTGTGAAGTAGCTAACATAGCATAATCAGATGCAGCTTTATTTTTAGTAACAGTAATACAGCATTTTCTCCATCATACAATACGTTTTAAAATTAATTGCATGCCATTAATCAACACAAGCCATCCAGCATTTAATATGATATCGATCTATCTTACTGCAGTGTGTAACAGTGTCTCACAGCAGCCGCCAAGCGAACGCACAGAGTAAAGTTATAACATCATTTTAAACACACTCAAATGTATCTAATATGATAAACAGAGCTGTGTTACCTCATACTCATGACCGGAAAAGCGGAAGCAGCGCCGGCGGCTGTGTCATAATAAAAGTCCCGCTGCTCGTGAGGCGTGTGTTGCGCAATCACTCCAGCTCCTCGTTCAGCTCCACAACACTCGCTCCTGCTCTGCTTCATATTACAGTAACGTTAATAATCGCATCCATGAACATGATTTGTTCCCGAGTCCTATCCCTATTCCTTTGCACTGTCCATCGAGATGAAGACCACACGTCCCAAGATTCCGCGCTTAAGCTTGGCGTCATCAAGCTACGCCTTTGTTTTGAATAGGCCTCTAGCGACCTCTAGCGGCAGAAAATATTACATAGTGCACCATAAAAGGGAACATTTGGGAACATTATGGAAATGTTACTTTTGAATGTTCTTTCAGTAATAAACTGTTCCATGTATAAATAATGTTTTTGTGCTAATGTTTTGAGAACATTATTAAAGACCAGATAACCCTGAACGAATGTTCTATTAACGTTACTGGAAGAACGTTAGATCATAACTTTGAGAGGACCTTGCCAGAACGTTTGCTGAGAATGGCATTTTTGTGCCAAGATACCAAAAATTAATTTACTCTTTACTGATTCAACACTGAAAATGATGGTACTTCAGTCTGTTTGTAAAACCTTACAATAATTGAAAATACACTGAAAAAAAAAAAGATTTTTTGAAGTTGTACTTAAAACAAGGATAATTAGAGTATGTTTGGGTCATTGACGGATAAGGTTTTGAAAAGTGTAAAAAAAAAAAAAAAAACTTAATGGAGATTAATTTTGAAGTTTTATTAAGTGTTAACAGTGATATTATGTGGTTTTTATAATCATTAACACTGCTTTTGTCATTTCTTTACAATATGGACAAAATTTGTCTCCAAAAAGTCATTCGGTTTAACCAAAATTTCGTTTTTAACAAATGACACTTTTGGTTATACCGAATGAGGATATTTTCAAACAATGCTAACAGGCTGATATCTAGCTATCTAGCAAAAGGACATTTAAACATTTTATATTTAGTACAAGTTTTAAAAATATTACAACATTTTCAATGTTTTATAGCGGTTGCACCGAATGACCTGATGTTTCGGGACATGCGTATGATCAAGTGAAAACATGAATTTTTCAAATAGTTAAGAGAGAGTTAGTTACTTTGCTTCATGACCATGTGGTCCTTTGCAGGTGTCTGAATGATGTCACATCCTGTCACATGATACTGTCCACATGACTTGATCCAAAATGGTCATTTTATATTTGGTTACTCTAAATGACATCAATGAAATTCATTTTTCTGGACATTCTTTCTCATAACAAAGCAACGACTTCTACACATAATTTTAATACCATTTTATGTTGATATATGATGTTATAAAATCATGAGAGAATAAAAAATATATACATTTATTACATTTTAAGATATTTTAATCACAAATGAAATGGCTGTATTGGCCTTTGGACGGTTAAACCGAATGACCTTTTGACACTTCAGAATCTTTAAAATACATTTATATGTGCAAAATATAATTCAAACCTTTTGGATTCAATAAAAGAGATCTAGTTGTACTACCTTACATACTTTGGATGTCATATATTTGTTTTTTATTATTATTAAGGCTTTTGGACAAAAAAATGACCCTTCACGTCATTGACCCATTTACAAGAAAATACTTGGAAAATATATACTAACCGTTTCAGTCTTTCAAAATTTCAAATTTACTTCAGTGTTAATTGCTGTTTCTTTGTAATTAATTGTAAAATTTACTTACAATTTCTGAGTGAAATTTGTACAGTATAAAAACCATTACGCCTATGGAATGTCCTCACAAAACAAACCTGTGTGTCTTTGTGTGTGTGTGTGTGTGTGTGTGTGTGTGTGTGAGAGAGAGAGATTGTGTCTTTGGGTTCATACATAATTTTAACTTGAAAAATCTTACATTTCAGAGCATTTAAATGATATACAACTTCTTACATATTCATATCTGTTCTAAAGACAGTGTATGAATAAAAGTTGAAGAAAGCTTCATTTTCATCTCATCATAGCGTCTCCACCTGATGTCATCTTACTCTCACCTGTGTTTGTTTTCTAATGAACGCCCGTGTGTTTAAATGGGCACCTTCACGTGCTCACAGGTATCATAATGACTGTTATCACACCCGCGTCTGAAATCAGGATAATAATCAGGTATGAGGAGCAGCGCGGCCGACTGCAGACGCAGCCAGAGGCGTGAAGAACAGAAACCAGTGAGGAACGTTCAAGCGCATCAACTTCTTCATGCCACGTTCAGACTGAGCTGATTGGTGAGAACTCGTGAAGTTTGCTGATATTCTGAACAGACAAATGGACCACAAGTCTAGTGACCAATGTGTTTGTTTGTTAATATGTTTAAAAAAAGAAGATGTCCATGTGAAACTCATTGCTTTTGATTCTAGAAGTTCAGTATTTATGATGAGCTGCTGTAGGGCAGAATAATTTAACTCAGCGTAAAATTCTGCTTTGCACTTGGTAATTTATCATTCTCACAGAATAAACTCCATGCAGCCATGTGATTTAGAGCCGGACTGAAAACGGAGGCTCTTGCATTGTCAGTAAAGACGTCATTTATGTTATGATAGAGCTACAGTACTAAGAAAATTAAATGAATACATAATTGACACTGAATATTGGTTTAGACCACTGGTTTGGCCATGGGACCCACATTTTCCCATGATCATTGAGCCACAACAGAGTCAACAGTCAATGCACGTCTTTCAAAATAAAAGTCTCGCATCAGTAAAACATTTAGAATTATATTTGTTGATGTTGTTTGTCTACACACTCTGCAACCTACTGATTTAGAGTATTTCCACAAAGAGACATGAGATGACCACTGAATGCTGTGATTGACCATAATCGAGTGTTTCAGAGAGCTGTAGATTAGCACATAAAAACCTTGACAAAGGTTCTCACCTTCATATTGATAACGATGTTGATTGACCGTCTCACGCTCTTCATCCATCGTAGGTGTTTGGAGGCTGCCAAGAAAACCTTCTCAGTTCCTTCTCAGTGAGCTTTTCCATTCCATTCTGTCCAGAGCACTTGTCTATTACATGCCGTTTAATTAACACTACTTAAATGTCTATTAAATTGAAACCGCTTGGCTGATTTTTGCTGACCTCTTCAGCTCCTCATTATGAAGCTTCGTTTACAGGTATGAAGCCCCTGCAGTAATTAGAGGGGCTTCAGCGAGTCAAACGATCCTGCTTACAGACACATAAACAAGCATTATTCCTGACTGAGCAAATGCCTTGATAAACAAGCAATCAGCCTTCCCATTTGACTCCGACAGCAGAGAGAAACTATAGTGAAAGAAATGAATTAACTGTCATCAAAAACACGTATGATTTTAGGTCACACTTTATTTGATGGCTTGAACTTTTCAAAGGTAAAGCATTTGGTATAATGTTCATATTGCCTGTGCACCTAAAGATTAATGTTAGCGAGAGTTCAGACTGAGAACAAAAACTATAATGATAACTGTATCAGTGTCCAAAACAACAGAAGACAAGAGTGTGTTTAATCTAAGCTTGCTACAGTTCAGTTCACAGTCAAGGAAATGAATGTAGATGATCTACTGCATTCCACAAAGAAACCAAAAGAAATACAGATGAATAAGCATCTCAATTAATGTTTTAATTGTTTATCAGCTGGAAACAAATTGCTCTGAAGTTGAATGTGATCATGGTGATGCCAATCCTCGGCGTATAGTCATGGTGTGGACTTTTTCACAGAACAAGGGATGCAATCTAACCATCTAATGTCACAAACTACATTTCCCATCACCCTCCCTGGCACCTGGAACTCATCTAGGCCTCATCAGCAGCACTATAAAGAGCCGACACACTCCCTCGGTCATGGTCTGACCTCGTCTGATGCTGCAGACCTGCTTAACCCATTGCGTTTTAACAACATTTTTGTCTTTTTCAGTTTTGTTTTTTTTGATAATTTTGCCTGTGTTAAAGCCAATAGCATAAATTTTGGCACAAGTGTGCATTTTTATTAGAATTTTAATATTTCACCCCCATGTCCTTTAATAAATCTATTTTACACTAGTAACACAAAATAGTTCGACTCAGGACCTTAAGGACGAAAATATCCCCATTGAAACCCATTAAAACTGCGATTTTTAATTCCAGGGCCATTTAACTATAAAATGATGCAATCTTTGTTAATGGGCTTTCATGCTGTTGGCAAGGCTTCAAAATTAAAAAAAAAAAAAAAAAAAAATTTACCAGATGATGCCATTTTCTCATGTTTGGCCTATAAAGCAAATACTCACTTTATTCCTGTTTTATGCTTATGCATATAATAGAGCCAACTGGGTAAATTATGCAGCTATATTTGTGTCAGTATGGAGGACAACGTGTGGTTTGTATGTGTGTAATAAAAAATTTGTATGTGATATTTATGTATATATTGGAAAACTGTTACAATATATAAAATGTATATATATATATATATATATATATATATATATATATATATATATATATATATATATATATATATATATATATATATATATATATATATAAAGCTAAATTAGGTACTGTGTCTTACTGAAACTCTTACTGAAAGCTCATTTTTTGAGATATCAAACTCAAATTTGGAACATAACTTGATTAGATTCATTGCTTTGTTTTTTGTTTTGTTTTTTAACAATTTTTGCGTTCAACATATTTTATAAAAATATATATTTTATATACCAATTGCTCATTGAATCATTTTCATAAACTGAAACCTCTATACATTTTGTTTCCTCACTTGTTTAAAAAACTTTCTTCAACAATAATGTGCCATGGATCTTCTTTAAAATGAGACCAAACTTGATCTGTACTCTCGCTTCAAATTTTTATGGCAGTTTTTTGACATGGACATTTTTGTCCTCTAAAGACCTCAGGGTAACTTTTTTTAATTGACTTTGTTACAGTATAATTACACATTTAAGTACTGAGTAATATTAATTAACAACATGTACTTACTAAAATGCTCGGGTTAGGATTGGTTTAGGGTTAGTTGCATGTAGTTGCAGGGTTTATGCATAATTTATAGTTATTACTGGAGTAAGTACATGTAACGTGTAACAAAGACAATGTTAAATTAAAGTGTTGCTCGTTTCATTTTACAATTGGGTTCAACTTAAAGGCACAATATGTAAGATTTTTGGATTAAAATATCCAAAAACCACTAGAACAGTGTTATATATTTTGTTGACTTGTGTACATACATTATCCCAAATGTTTCCAAGAATGTTTAAATCCAGAGAAATAAGCAATTTTAAGGCACAGAGTAGCATTATAACAACTGTATAACACAAATGTATCTAATATGATAAACATTACCCCACATATGCTTGACAGAAAGAAGTGGAAGCAGCGACTGTGGCATAATAAAAGTTTTGATTAAGCGACCTCTAGTGGCGAAAAATTACATATTGTGCCTTTATGATGCATATTTACAATAGTGTAATTATGGAAGTCATGGTAACACTTTATTTTACAGTGCCATTGTTACATATGTTACATGTATTTACTGTTGTAATAACTAGAAATTATGCATAATTACGTGCAATTAACCCTAAACCAAACCCACATCCTAACCCTAACCCTATAGTAAGTACATGTAGTTAATTGTCATTACTCAGTACTTAAATGTATAATTACACTGTAATACTGACACCTTAAAATAAAGTGTAACCAATGTCATTATATGTGGTTGCAATGCATGTAAGTACAATATAATAACACATTTGTACTAAGCACAATACTTAAAAGCTGCCAGTTTACATTGAGAATGATTATTCAGAAGTCTTTGGCATAAACTGTGATCAGACCCCAAAAACCCATTTTGTTTTATCCTATTCTCAAACACACGTTATCATGAGTATGTGTCGGTTGTTTTCCAGCCCCCGCCACTCTTGACAGCATGTATGAAAGAAGCTGTTTTGGTTCAGTGCGACCTCTGCATAAAAGATGTATCTTATGAAGCCGTTACGTGTGAAGATGCTGATCTGTTCTTTGAGAAGTACCTGCACATACACTCTCTGACCTCTGCGGTGTCACACTCTCATGCTTTTGCTCTGTCCATTTAAAACATCTGAGGTCTTATAAACCTCTTAGAGCTTCTTAGTAACAGTCGGTCGATCAAAGCCACTCCGCTCTCAAGTGACCCCTAAGTTGGAGCACAAGTTTTGGATTGAGATTGTCTGACTCTACAACCCTAAACTATTAAAGCTCAGCTGGATAAAGAACATGAAATGTGCCCATGTAGTCATATTTTCATTATTATTACTTGTTTAATTAGACCCGCTGCTGCACGTAACAGTACTGGAGTTCCTTTATAAAGACAGAAAAAATGAAGATCGGTGCACCGAAGTGACCTCTGACCTCTGACTTCAGCTTATTGACACACACCAGCCGTCACACACCGCGTCTGAATAGTAATAGGGTTTAGGGTTTAGGCGTCTACACTGAAAACAATGATACTTTGGACCAACCTAAAACATAATCTCATTTGAATCAGCCAAATTTGCTTGTCTTTCACAAATATTTATTTTACCAAAGACAAAAACATTCATACAGTGGAAAGAGATGATTTAAAAACCATATACACAGATCAGGCATAACATTATGACCACCTTCCTAATATTGTGTTGGTTCTCTTTTGCTGCCAAAACAGCCCTGACCCGTCGAGGCATGGACTCCTCTAGACCTCTGAAGGTGTGCTGTGGTATCTGCACCAAGATGTTAGCAGCAGATCCTTTAGTCCTGTAAGTTGTGAGGTGGAGCCTCCATGGATCGGACTTGTTTGTTCAGCACATCCCACAGATGCTTGATTGGATTGAGATCTGGAGAATTTGGAGGCCAAGTCAACACCTCAAACTCGTTGTTATGCTCCTCAAACCATTCCTGAACCATTTTTGCTTTGTGTCAGGAGCATTATCCTGCTGAAAGAGACCACAGCCACCAGTGAATACCATTTTCATGAAAGGGTGAACATGAACACATGAACTTTGAGGACAAAATGTTCACTTGCTGCCTAATATATCCACCCGCTAACAGGTGCCGTGATGAAGAGATGATCAGTGTCATTCACTTCACCTGTCAGTGCTCATAATGTTATGCCTGATCAGTGTACTTAATCAATATTAACTAAAAATCCATTTATAAAATGATCCCATGATGGGAAACATAAACCTTCTCTTCTAAGAGTGTAGAATAAAACTAGTCTGGCCTTGTGAAAGAAAACAAACAATGGAAGTATGTCCATGGTATAGTATGTCCATAGAGAGAGAGAAAGAGAGACGGACAAGCAACCAAAAGTTGACAACAAACTATGTGACAGCTGACAATTTGAGTCTTTTGATTAGGATTTGTTGATATGAGCAGGGCCGCATTAAGACTACAAGAGGCCCCTGGGCTTTACCTCTTGAGGGGGCCCTTCATCCACCAGCACTATTACCTATATTCAGGGGTTAAATTGGGCCGGGCCGTCCGGGGCTGAGCGCCGGCACATAGGCTTACGAGGGCTCGGATTTTTTGAAGTGAAAGAGAATTTTACTTGCCTGACCAGATAAGTAGCTTGATTAAAATGTCAATAACAACCAAAACGCGAGAATGATTAATCTAGCTTAAGTGGCGACTGATAGTGGATGTACTGGCGGTGATATTGCGCTGTTGAGGATCACGTAACCTCTTGAGGAGAATTCAAAACAAATGAGCTCTGTTCACACAAAGAAACTCAGTTATAATGTTGCATTAAAAATTCAATGGGGTTTAGCTTGCTATTTACGACATATGATAAAGTTAAGCATAACACGACCGAAAGTGCTGAATTCCTGAATATCACCTCGATTGAAATTGACACTAATTTCATACAACAGTTCAATAAACAAGTAGTTAATATCAATCACTTACGTTTTAGATGCAATATGCCTGTTTTTGTTCTATTGTAGCAGCGAAAATAGTTCCAAACAAAGCAGAAACAGCCCATCTCGCAGCTGCGCTCAGCCGTTTTGAATGATTCAGCGTTTTGAACGAATCGGTTGAGTGAAGATTCAATCGCCCATTCATAAACAACTGCTTCATTCTTGATTCAGAGTGAATCGTTTGAATAAATGACTCAGTGGCTCACTCATTAAGACGGTCACTTGCCGCCATCTACTGGCGGTTTAATTTCATGTTTAAAAGTATACATTTCCCACCAGCATTTCTTAGGCTATTTGTTTATAAAATATATAAAGAATCTCATAACATTATTGAACGCAGTTGTACTTTTTCAGTGTAAATTATTTAATTTGGTAACAGCCCTATAGTGTCTTACTATTTTAATTTATCAAATGTAAGAATATGAAATAAAAGATAAAAGATTTGAATAATAATAATTTTTTTTTATTTTTTCCAGACAAGCTACTTTTTTTACTCTGACAAGTAAATGACCAATTTAGTTGTCCAAAGGACAAGCACAAAACCAGGCTTAATGTCGAGCGCTGTATTTTGTATTTATATTCTGTCCTTTAATGGTAGCATCACTCTTATATTTGATACTGACACAGGGAAGGCACAGGCCTACAGAAATATTTTATTGTCATCAGATGTAGCTTTCACAATACCATGTATCTATAGAATGATTTTGATTAGCATTTTATTGTTCATAGCAGAGGGCTCTCTCAACTTTGTTATATTTTACAGTTTGTCAAATGATACGATTTTGTAGTCTTTGCATACACATGCATCCCTCCAAAGCCTGAAACCACAGAGAACCTCAGTCTTCCAGTCTCAGCTTTTTGAAGGCGGGTCAAAATAGATGTTGTTCGCGAGCAACCGGCTGCCATTACGCAAATTTTTACATTGTTATGTAGGTTTGTAATAGAAAGTGAGACTGGAATTGCTGAAGACTCATTTCGGCAGTTCAGAATCAATTAATTCTTTAAGGCAAAAATTACTTTTTTATCCTGCACTTTGATTTTTAAAACAATGTGACAAAAACACGCAAGTTCGACCCAAATGTTTAATGTAATGATTGTTACCATTAGTACCATTAGTGCATTAGTTTATATCCAGCTGGTCGCTTTTATCGATTCGTTATGCAGCAAAGTTGCATAATTAAAACTAGTGTCATGAGAAAGCAAACATGCAGCAGACATATATAAACAAATCAGAAATGCATTCGATTTCAGTTATCTTTTATCATCACTGTAATACAATACAAATACTTATTTAAATAATAATCAGTGTTCTAAAATGGAAGCAAATAATGTACATAGGCTACAATATGTGTCTAATGTCAATGCTATGGCCTTTGTGTAGATAGGCTATTTAAAGATGGTCATCTTTAAGCATGACTGTTTTATGGATTTATGTTTTCATGGATTTATATGAAATGGTAAGACTTTATAATAAGATTCCATCTGTAAGGTTAATAAAAGTATTGTTCATTGTTAATTTCAACATTTCAACATTTTACCTCATTGAACGTTTTCAGAAACTGTATTTTTGCATGATTTGTGTTTTTATTGGACTACTGACGACTGCAGGGTTCAGTGAGTGAAGGGTCGCACATCGGTCGAGAAGCGTAGCGCCGCGCCACGTCTTTAAAATTCGAACACATTGTCTTCTTTGGGGCTGTTCACACAGAACGCGCTTTCTGCGCTATTTTTCTTTGTTTTTCTATGTAAACATGCGCTAGAAGGACGTGCAGAACCGTTGCGCTCGCGTCTTGATGCATGACATGGCGTTCTAAAGCCATGAATCAGTTCAGCCAAGTTAAAAAAAAAAAAGTTTTAAAAAGCGTCTCGAGACCTTGCGGTTTCCCCCATTCCTCTGCCCGCGTCTCGCGTTTTTCAAAGCAAAAACGCGTTGTGTAGGCTACGCACACAAGCAGCGCCACTGGGTCTGTCCGCGTTGTCCAGATACTGATAGTTAGGCTGCGTTCCAGTTCGGTTTTTAAATGCCCTTCCCTCGCTAACTTCCCTCGGTCTCGTTGACTCGGATGTACGTCATTGCTTACGTTGCACGAGTGCTCACTTCTGGCGGAACCTTTGCAATGGGCTGAACTGGAACGTCCTAAGCCCTTGATCACTTGGAATCCGCAATGGAGCTGATTTATTATTTATTTTTTCCTCTTACAAAATTGTTTAATACAGCATTCTATATGTATATATGTGTGTTTTAAATGTTTAAAAAAATAATTAATATATCATAGAATTGTTTGTGGTAGGGTAAATTAAACGCGATATGCGGTGACGTCATAATCGTGTTGCATTGTGGGTTATGGAGCTGCCTGAAGTGTACATGTGAAGTAGACTCGCTCCCTCGGTTAAAATCGAGGGAGCGAGGGTCTGTCCATGTAAACTTCCCTCGTCCACTTCACGAAGTGGAACGCACTTCAAAATGGCGGCAGGGATTCCCCTGAGGGGAAGTGTGTAGGGAAGTTTGCGAGTGCGTGTCTAAAACTGGAGTGGAACGCAGCCTTAGTTGCTTGCTGCTAGACGCGGCGCGTCGTAATGAACTTCACGCGCAGAACAGCACATGTATTCAAATCAAAGCGATGTTAAAGGGATAGTCATCATATTATAAAATGCGGTTATATTTTTTCCGGCATCACCGGGGCCCTCCCTCAGCCCGGGGCCCTGGGCTTAAGCCCAGGTAAGCCCGTGCATTAATGCGGCCCAGGATATGAGCAGCGCTGCGGTTCCTCCAAACTCTCGGGCAGGACAGCGGGCAGCCTCAGCAGCAGATCCTCCATGTGACACAAGCGCGTCCCCTCAACGCCTGCCCTTCTGCAGCACTGAGAGCAGTAATTACAGACTCATGCATCTCCTGCGCATTCCTGCTGTCTGCAACAATCTCAATTATAAAGAATCCTACAAATAGCAGTCTCTTGCTCTCCAGCACATACTAATAACACCTCTTTATTTGCACAAAGTCGTTAAAACTGCTCCACAATGTATGATAACGTTTGAAGTTCACCTCAGTGTTAATCATCTCGTTCAGAGAATATGCTAATATGAGAATAAACCCTGGACATCAAGTGACGACTCTACATTTTTTTTTTTATATATATATAAAAATAGCTAAACTAAAACAGAAATCAAGCATTATTAACCATGTTAGTGTGTTTCTTCAACTATGGGACCTTTTAAACAATCAGTGTCCATAAGTAGAACTGCATTAATAACAGAAGAAATGTGTCAATTAATGTCTCTTAAAGTAACGCAAACTTCAAGCACAGTGTCATTTCTGTCACAACAGCATTCTGTGATGGAAATTACATTTGAAACATATACAACAGGATCACATTTGTAAGAGTTGTCAAGCTCTTTTGCCCCTTTTCACAAGATGTAATATAAGTCTCTGGTGTCCCCAGAATGTGTCTGTGAAGTTTCAGCTCAAAATACCCCACAGATCATTCATTATATGAGCAAAAACACACCGTTTTTGTGTGTGTCCCTTTAAATGCAAATGAGTTGCTGCTCCCGCCCCCCCTTTCCAGAAGAGGGCGGAGCTTTAACAGCTCGACAACAACAAAGCTGGTGAATCTCACGCAGCCAAAATGAGGATTGTCAGTAACGGTGTTCAGCCTTACATTGTTCAAACTGGAGTCGACACTAATGGAGAGACTCAGGAAGAAGTTACAACTTTTAGAATGAAACTGGACGTTTCTGAATGGTTAGTGGATAAATGTATGTAGTTGCTGTGGAGTTGATTCAACTCATCCACTAGCATGTGTCGTCATGTTAATCTTTTGTGCAAATCCAGTGTTGAATTGACCCTCGTGTAAAATGACGACTTGTCAACAACACTCTACTACAACAACTCTTCCTCTTCTCTAAAGTAGCCCAACATGGCCTCGCCCCCTTTGTTGTGTGTTCTCGGGGGCGGGGTTTATGTAAATTTTGGGGTTTGTGATGTCACCAGCCCAACAAGAAGCTTGTTGTAGTCCCTACCAGCCGTTTGTTGTAGTCCTTAAACAGCAAATTCTTTCAAAGAAAATATCTCCCTTTGCATTGAACTTTGAGTGTCCTAACTTTGCAGATGTTGTTTATGCTAGTCATCAGTGTTGGGGGGTAACGAGTTACAAAGTAATGGATTACAGTAACGATATTACTTTTCTGGGTAACGAAGTAAAGAAACGCATTACACTAATAATATTGGTAACTACACTACTTTACTAGACTATAGGAACGCGCTTTCCTGCGTTACCCAAGCTGTGTTTGCCTGTGTGTAAAGTTCTGTCTGTTTAAGTGGTGCGTGCATGCGTGTGCCTGTATGTGTGCCGTTGCCATAGAGATCTGCTGGAGCGGGAAATGGAGATTGAGACAGGGAGTTTCTGCAGGCTCGGCGCCACGAGGGGGCAAAAGGGGGCATATTGCCCCCTCAGATCTGATTTGTGCCCCCTCAGTTTCAATTTGTCCCCTTTCACCCGATCGATTTTAACTTTTTTTAACGTGTACGATAACACCGTTGTGATGAGAACGTTCAATACGCTAAATTCAAACCTGCTTTCCCGCTGCTGGAGCTGAGCCAGAGATTGACGCGCTCTGTGCTTTTCATATTTCACAACTAAGTTTTCAACCACATGTTTATTTGAGGTTTCAGACGTTTGAATGAGGACTAGTCTATAAAAAAGACATTTATAGTTTGTTAAATGCAGATTCCATACACTCATATGGAAGCTGCGATAATCCTTTAGCTTACTTTCTTATCCCAGTTCACCAGCCACTTACGTTTATTTCGGGAAAAATTGATGAATTTATGTAATGTAAATCCGACAGATCCTCTGTTTTATCAACTAACATGATCATTATAAAGGTGTTTAAACAAAACACATTCACTTCCACATATATGACAATCGGAAAATATCATATAATTCATGATATAGCCTTAACAAGTTTGTGAATATTTTAAATAAAAAAGGAAAAACAAAATAAACGCGATACCTGTAGCTTGGCTGCATGACCCGAGGAATGAATGTAAATAATGTTCTAAAAAAACAGGGTTTCCCAAACGGGGGTTCGCGAGGGAATTGCAAGTTGATGACAAGCAATTAATTAAATTATACTTAAATCATTACAAATCAAACAAATAGACTAAATAATAATCAAAAAAAAAAATCTAAATTTGGCAACAAAACTTAATATTTTAGTATATTTTACTATTTTACTAGTTTTTTTAAATATTTTTTGCATGTGACCAAGTTACACTGAACGCGTCTGCTCAATTCAAAGAGGGCTGCACTGTTAGCCCGGATAAGTTGAATTTACTTAAAAAATTTGAGGAAACTGGTTGCCCTAAAAAAATTAAGTAATGATTAAGTAATGTGAACTTAATAATTCGAGTTCATTTAACTTAAAATGTTTTGTAATATTAATTACTTTGTAGTTATTACAACTAGTATATTTAAGTTCAATGTACTAAGCAAGTTAACTTGCCACCAATCAAAATTCATCCATGCCTCCCATCATGCATTGCTGCATGAATAAATTATAAGCTGAATTGTCTTTATTCTCACTATTAAAATTTTGCTGTTTTTCTGTGACTTTTTAGTAGCTTGTTTTCTAATGTTCAGAGTTGATCTGTTTATCAGAACATGCTGCTTGTCACCGTCGTTGAGATTCACAGGCTGATTCTTGATGTCTGTGTGTGCCTAAAATATATATATATATATATATATATATATATATATATATATATATATATATATATATTTTTTTTTTTTTTGTGATAAGGACAACTTTAAAAAAAAAAATTGTATTGTAGAAGTTGATCCTCCGCTGTAGAATCACAGTGCTGCTGTAATCAATAATGTAAATCTAACTCAGAGATTGGGCTCTAAATGAGTTTAGTGATTCAGATGAAATAATGATTATGTGAAAACATAACCAACATCAGCTGATCATCTTTTAACTTTGCTTGTCTGGTTGGTTTTAATACAGTTAAAACTGCCCAAACAAAATCTAATATTAAAAAGTCAAGGGTCAAGAGCTCAACTAAAACAAACACTGACCCTCGATGATGGTAACTTAAAAATTGTGATTTTCTCCTTTGGTGAAAAACTATAAGGTAAATGTTAGGAAAAAATGTCTGTAGAACAGCCAAAACAAATGTTCCAACTGCTCATCAACAGCTCCTTGAATTCATACACACCACGACAAAATGGCGTCATTACCTGCCGCAAACCAGTGTGAAGGAGGCGTGGCCAGGAGAAAAACTTAATAATTTAAGTGCATTTAACTTACATTTATTAACACATTCAAATACACCCACAAATTAGTAGAATATACTTATATTTTATAAGTAATGCAACCAAACTTAAATATTTTAAGTATATTGTAATTATATTTTTTAAGTAAATATAAAATCCGGGCTAAGAGTGTGAACGAGAGTCGCACCTCACTTTGCCCATTTTGCCTCACCTTTGACTGAGCGCCTATTTAAGCGAGTTTGTCATTGATTGTATTGTTTTGTTGTTGGGTTTTTTATTAAGAATAATAATAAACTCATCATTAATGAACCCATCATTAAAATGCATTCACGGGCGTAACCGTGTGAGTGTCCACTTGCGCGGTGCCGTTATGAATGCCAGTGCGGCCGTGAGCATTATACTTTCACTTTTGAATTAGCGATTCAAAGCCTGTGTTTTGAAACTTGTGTGTTGACACCATTTTAAAATGACCCCACCATAGCCTTCTTTATCCTGTTGTTTCTGGATTTTACGGTGAGGCATATTTCTTTGTGCAGACTGGGTTATTGTTCTTTCATATGGTTCAATATTTATACAATAAACTCTATGCAGAAAGGTTAAGTTATGATAGGGCTATGATGTTTGTCCATGTATCTACACGGTAAATTAAGAAAAAGTAAAGTAATAAGTAGTGAAGTTACTTTTCAAATGCAGTAACTAGTAAAGTAATCTCATTACAATTTACAGAAGTAACTAGTAACTAGTAACTAATTACATTTTTTGAGTAACTACACCAACACTGCTAGTCATTATAGTCATCCAATATTGTAAAACATCAGAGCAGATCTTCAGTAGTTCAAATGTTTACATGTGTTGGATTAACTCAGGTCTTATAACGTTTGTCTTTAAAGTCACCATGAAATCAATATGGACAGTTCTTGTTTTTTATGGAATATTGCAGTGTTTTTTTATAAATGATTTATCAGTGCACATAAATATTTTCTCGTAATCTTGAATCAGAATAACTTCCTCTGCCTCTTGCAGCATCTCTTCTTTTCTGTGATGATGAGGGCGGGGCAACCTGTCACTCACATGAAATCCACCAATAGCAAACCACAACCATCCAATCAATTCCCCACAGACAAAATCAACTTCCGTTTCATGCCGACGTTAAATCTTGAAGAACTGCAGTTAAACCAGCACCGTGCATAAGCTCTGACTCCCTCCAAACGCATTCATTTACTGTTAAAGCAACTGCGCCTGCTGACAATCTGCATGTGAACGAGTTTCACCGCTTTACAGACTCAGTGAGCGGCGCTAATACTCAAATACTTCCATATTCCCTCCATCAGGCAACGGGCCGCAGACTAAATGCACATCATTTACATGCAAAGTCCGTTGCAGATTAGCACTACACTTATAAACTGCTTAAGGCATTGAACAATTTCAACTCAACCTTTGACGGCAATATCATGTGATTTGACACAGAATGAAAACAGATTACGTGTCAGCGCTTCTATTATGAGAGAAGCACGCTGTTTGATTTTGCGTGTGTTAATGAGGCTCTCTCGCTATTCATTTACAGTTACAGAGGGATTCTTAATTCAGGCTTTTTAATTCGTTGTAACATATAGCGCATAATGTGGCTGTAATCCTGTGTAAGAAATTGGTCAGTCGTCGGCTGATATGAAATAATATCCCACAGGCTGGGAAATGGACTCCACATGCAGGTCGACAACACGCTTAATAGGTCACTCTGAGAACGTTCGGTGTCGGTTCACAAAGGCCTGTGTGAGTTTCATTAAAAGATTCAGCTTTTTCAGCTCAACTCGGATCCGTCTGGAGTTTACACTCCAATAACAATGGGCAAAAAGTTTGTGTTATTGTTAAAACCTTCGCCTCTAAATTGCTCTCTAATGGTAATAAAGGGACAATAAGGAACAGCGGATGAACTCGATTCCGTGTGGAAGAATCCCGAGGTGAACTCTGGCTGTACTTCTGTCATCTCTGTCTTGTCACACAGTCTAACAAAACCATTAAACGAGCAGCATTAAGGGCGAACGAGATGCAATTAGCCAAGAAATTACTCTGATCTCGGTGACATTTGAGCAAAAGCGCAGGAGAGAATACGCCGCGGTCCCGTGATTGACAGCCTAATCCACGTTTGATGGGCGGCGGTCGGCGTTGCGTGCGCGAGCGGGTCGCCGGCAGATAACGAGTACAGCTGCACAATCCTGATATGTCCGCCGTGACTCGTCACAGGGCGAATTCGACACGATGATGAAAGTATCGACCATTAATGACAGGATCATCTCCCTGCCTGAAATAAACGCTCTAATCCCTTTTGCCAGGTCCATGAATTCCTAATATGAGTTATATAAACGGAGGTAATAAATCTATGTTAGCTCAGTTGTGTTTGGAAAATCGTCCCGCGCTTTTCTCCCGTTGGAGACATTCTCTTAAGCTGAGCGGCCTCTGATTTATTGCTCGGGATAGATTAACTTTTAGGGCAATAAGAATTGCAAATGAAGGTGGCGGACCTGTTCAGAATCTCAGTCGTTGTGCAAACACCAGCTCATATTCAAAGACCAGCAGAGATATTGACGTCTGGTTTTACAATTCCTCCGAAGCCAAGAACTGTGTTCATGATGATGATGATGATGATGGGAGTTTATATCAGTTTGACCAATGGTCCTCTACTGGTTTTGTTTCAGATTTCACCTCGACATCATAGTATAGCATAACAAACACTGAAATGTATTTAAACTGGCATGAACTGTCCAGAGGAACAACAGCATAAGGGATTTCTCAGACAAAATATTTTATTAGACCAAGTGACTAAATGTGTCCTTGTTTCAGTGTGTAATTACACAAATACAACAAAATGGATTTCTTTGCTTTCATCATCACCCTCTAGCTCCTTGCTGACATCTTCACATAAGTCTTCCAGTATTTCTAAAGCCAATGTAAACATTTCTCTTTGTGAGCTTTGGTTAGAGGTAGCTGAAGTGCAACTTTATCCACAACTTCCAGCCTGCATGAAGAGGTTCTTGAGACTCCAGAGACTCAAATACCTGTTTGCTGCTCAACAGCTGCCCTTTTAATACAATTAATTTGTTTGACAGACACTTCCATTAATAAGCCTTTATCTGAGTTCTTCTGTGCTCTGAATCACTCACAAATCTTTTGACAGTTTGATTTCATAAAATATTAGTTGTTTTCATGCCTTTTGCATATAACATTGCACCATGTCATGCTTCTCATCTTCTGAAAGATCTTCTTCCTCTCGATATTGCATGAGAATTGTGACTTGCTTAATAATGTGGAACAACCTCTTTAAAGTAGGGTTTCCATTTGAAGGTCTGGCAAACTATCTAACAAACACATCTGAGATTGATACAAGCTATCTATAACTATAACTATAGTAATCTATATCTAAAGAGATATAAGGAATAAAACAAACACTTTCTTTGAAAAACTAAAATCTGAATGTTTGTTTATTGTACTGAAATATGTAACTTGCATAATAATTTAGAACACAGTGTACATTCATAAATCTATTATATATATTTTTCCAATTTGTTACTGTACTATATTGCATTATTTTAAAAAATTGAATAATATTATTATTGTGTTGTATTTATTTTTTATTGAGTGAGAGAGTGACGTGACATGACATGTGGCCAAGTTTCGTGTCCCATACTTGGAATTTGTCCTCTGCATTTCACCCATTCAAGTGCACACATACAGTAAGTAAATACTGAACACACACACACACACACACACACACACACACAGAGCAGTGGGCAGACATTTCCTGCCTGGTACTGAGACTCAAACCACATGACCTTTGGGTTACAAGTTTCGACTCTAACCACAACTGCTCCAGTACTGCCTAATTCCTATGTATGTCTGCACTATATATGTACTTTCTTTTGCACTGGAAGACAAAGTTATCATTTGTGAACATACTTGTCAATAAAGCTCTTTCTGATTCTGATAATTCAAGTGATGTGACAAAATATATCATGGCCTGCAGCGTTGAGGGTAATGCATTAGAAGTAATGCAAGTTATGTAATCAGATTACCTTTTTCAAGTAAATAGTAAAGTAAAGCATTACTTTTAAATTTACGAGTTACTTTTTTAAATAAGTAACATAAGTTACTTTTTTCCCCCTATGTATTGACTGACAGCTCTCCAGCCTCATGTTGAGAGAATCATAAGTGCAGAGGCGTTGTTTGCGCTGTGTGTGAACATGATGGTTATTGTAGTTCTAGACTAAAGGCCCGTTCACACCAAGAACGATAACTATAAAGATAACGAAAAAGATATATTTCTAAAAAGTGTTCTAAATATAAAAGAATAGCACTGTTCACACCACAGCTATAATGATAACGATATAGAGGAACGATATCGTTGAGATCACTTTCAGAACTATTTTTTGTTTCAGCTGCTGAATAATAAAACACTGACAGCCAATCAGAATCCATCCTAATTTAAGGGCTCGTGCATTTAAAACGGCGGATGACAGTGTGGATAAGTTAATCGCTGAGGTCCAGAAAGATCCACTGCTGTTTGACAAGTCAAACCTTCTTTTCAAGGAAAATGGAAATATGGAAAACAATCTGTCATACCCTCGGAATAAATGGTGAGCAGTATTAATGATGAGTAACATAAACAGTGTAACATAACATTACCTCAGGGATCCAGCGCTAGTTTCGACAACATTGTCTTGATTCCATTGAAGTTGCTGTGGAAAAGACAAGGCGTTGTTTTTATTTCACTATATTGACTTTGTCAGCTGAATTCACTATTAGATTAGATCGATTACACTAGCTATTCACTCCAAACATAGCATGCTGAGGACATCTGCTGGTTAAAGCTGTGTAAATGCAACAAAAACAGGAAAAACATGTTGTACACACTTTGAAACTGCAGCGCTTGAGCTTAAAATAGCAGAATAACAGATTCAGTATTCCTCAAAATGAAATAAAACAGTGAAATGCAAACTGAGAATATTACGCAAACCTGTAATAATTAAATATTATACACAAGTATACATTATGTATTTAATCTCTCATTACTAACCAATGCATTTGCTGCTGACCTTCAATGATCTAATTCAACCATACTAATAAGCAAACATGACTCTAGATAAACATCACATTTGTTGTTTGCTAAAGTACAAGTGTTGAACTTTCTTCTCCATATGCGATCCAGAATGGCAGCAGAGCTGAAAGGTTTGTTTGAGCTGCGCCCTCTACTGTACAGGTGTGAATTTGTGTTTCCTTCAGCCTGAGGCTTATTCATATTTATTTTTTGGTGGGAAAGGGCCTTTACATTTGCCAAAAGTAGAACTTTTGTTTTTTTCACCAGCCCAAGTAACGCAATTAATTGTTTTTTTGTTTTTTTAGGGAGTAACGCAATACTGTAAGACATTACTTTCTAATTTGTGCCCGAAACAAGCTTCCATAACACCCTGAAATTGATTTTCTTAACATGAAAAGTTCTTTCAGTAACCTCACAGTTTACAGCATTGCTCTGAAAAGCTTCACGCCAGCAGACGTCCGACCAGCATCGCACACAGAGGGGGAACCTTTGACACTCCCCGGTGCCTTTTCTATTAGAAGCGAGTGCTGCGCTGGCGGTGGGATGAGGAGGATGCGTCCCGTAACTCGGCTGCCCTCCCCGACATGATTGTAGCTATTTCAGGGGGTGGAGGGCTGATGATTACAGCGCTGGAAAGCACAAGTGAATGCTTTATGAATATTTCATGTAAATGTAAGCGCCACTTACTGGACACAAGGCCTGATTGATGGGAAAGTGCCTCTAAATGCCTCGACTTTGAAGGCTCTCAGACGCCCTCCTTCAGCTGCGACTTCAAGCAGCAGCGTTAATAGCAGAATAAAGATGTATTTAGCTGGAGAGCTCTTCATTAATGCTCTTCGTTAAACAAAAGTAGCCGTATAGGATTTGTGTCAGTCAGTGATATGAAAAGAATTGATGAGAAACATGCTGAAAAGGAAAATGCAGCTTTTAGCCGCCGAGCGCTCTGCTATTTTCTGTTTCGCTGGCTTTTATAAAGCTGCACTTTATTTGGCCCTGAGCTGCAGGAGGCCCCGCGCGGACATGTCAAAGAAAGAAACGCTGCCAATCGCTCGGCTTAAGAGGAAAAGCGGCCGTCGTTAGTGCTTTCAGTGCCGTCAGAGATGGAGGTGAGCGGACAGGCGGCTCTGATAGATGCTGAAATTTGACCTTTGGAAACAGTTTGTCTTTATAAAGCTCTTCTTATACTGACACTCAGATAGCTGCAGATTTCAAAATTGTTGCATTCTTAAAAACAAAGGTTCCTAAAGGGGGTTTTTG
This sequence comes from Megalobrama amblycephala, assembly GCF_018812025.1. Classification (NCBI taxonomy): domain Eukaryota; kingdom Metazoa; phylum Chordata; class Actinopteri; order Cypriniformes; family Xenocyprididae; genus Megalobrama; species Megalobrama amblycephala. The sequence continues at coordinate 2,120,441 of NC_063048.1, read as the reverse complement.
CAGTAATACCGTAAAATAACCCTTTTTGGTTCCTCAAAGAACCATATTTTTCTTAGTGTTTCATATTTTTCTTTAGTAACACTTTACTTAAAGCCTTTGTGTACAATGCATTATAAAAGTATTTCTAATACATTTGTAATGTAGAAACATGCATTTTTTGTGAAGCTTCTCTGAAATGATATGTATAGTGAAAAGCGCTAATAAATGTGAATGCATTAATTATGCCTTGTAACACAACTTATAATTGTATGATCTCATGAATAATTTACACATTTAGAAAGTACAATACATTAAAACCCCCAACAAACCACTTTCAGATGTAACAAGGAATCTGCAAACATAATACTTTTAACTTATTTTGTTTAAAAAATATAATGCATATGCATTATACATGCAGTCTTCAAGTAAAGTGTTACCAAATAAAATGTTCTATAAATCAGGCGAATGATATATGAACAACACTTCAGAAAATAGATATGAATAAAACTGTAAAGCTGTTGAGATTGAAATTTCTGACTCATTGTCTGTAAAGATTGAAATCTACAAACGCAAATAGATAATGTGCAATAAAATAAATACTTAAATGCATATTTTGGATGTTTTCTTTCCACTAGTCTGAAACAAAATTTCAAAATTCACCAGTGGATTAATAAAACTATGTTTTTGCCTGTAGTGTCTTAACTTAAATGATTTAAGAAAAGTATATTTAAAGCGGACCTATTATGCCCCTTTTACAAGATGTAATATAAGTCTCTGGTGTCTCCAGAATGTGTCTGTGAAGTTTCAGCTCAAAATACCCCACAGATCATTTATTATAGCTTGTCAAATTTGCCCCTCTTTGGTTGTGCGCAAAAACACACCGTTTTAGTGTGTGTCCCTTTAAATGCAAATGAGCTGCTGCTCCCGCCCCCTTTCCAGAAGAGGGCGGAGCTTTAACAGCTCAACAACAACAAAGCTGGAGAATCTCACGCAGCCAAAATGAGGATTGTCAGTAACGGTGTTCAGCCTTACATTGTTCAAACCGGAGTCGACACTGATGGAGAGACTCAGGAAGAAGTTACAACTTTTAGAATGAAACTGGATGTTTCTGAATGGTTAGTGGATAAATTTATGTAGTTGCTGTGGAGTTGATTCAGCTCATCCACTAGCATGTGCCGTCATGTTCATCTTTTGTTCAAAACCCGTATGGACGCCCACTATACATAGCCTACCTGTTTGCCAAACAGAGCCATACACACCAGGCTGACGTTTATGATTGTTATCAAATGCTGTGAATGATCTACTAATATTTTTTCCAAAATATTGCTCGGACAGAAATGCTCCTTTTAAACATGGAAGAAGTCAGATTTTCAGGATATGTCCCTTTAAGAAATGAAAACCAGCAGTGCGGTTCGTCAGGTCCACTGCGGTGTGTCTGCAGGCTTTAACGTTTAGCATGACTAAAAGCAGTCATTACACGGCCCTTAATTAAACCACGCACATGCTTCTATTAACAGCGTTTCATTATCAGAGCATTATCAATCTCTTCTCTTTAATGAATCTAACAAATGTGATGGGTGGGAATATGTGCTGTAAGGAACAGAGTTACAGTAATTTGCCAGAACAAATGGCCCCTGAGGTCACAGGTCATCATCAGCATTAGTTTGAGGGTTTTGTGTCTTGTGAATGAGTGGCGGTGATGCGGTGTCTCTCCATGCAGAGCTCTCGACGGATCGTGTTTCCATACAGATTCTGTTCTGTTGTCATGAATCTTCTGTCACAACATCTTGGCAGCTGAGACGTTGTTCTCTTTATCAGAGGCGTAAGTCCATTCAAACGAGCCTCCTGTGCGGCACAGCGCTTGACAAACAATATTTGACATGATCTGTTGCCTTTATGGGTGATTTCTGTGTGCTGATCCGACATGGACCAGTTTCTATCGTTACATCACGGAAAAACAAAAGCTGTGTACACATTATAACGTAGGTGTATCTATCTATCTATCTATCTATCTATCTATCTATCTATCTATCTGTCTGTCTTTCTGTCTATCTATCTATCTATATATCTATCTATCTATCTATCTATCTGTCTGTCTTTCTGTCTATCTATCTATCTATATATCTATCTATCTATCTATCTGTCTGTCTGTCTCTCTATCTGTCTGTCTGTCTGTCTGTCTTTCTGTCTATCTAATCCGTCTTTCTGTCTATCTATCTATCTATCTATCTATCTATCTATCTATCTATCTATCTGTCCTTCTGTCTATCTATCCGTCTTTCTGTCTGTCTGTCTATCTATCCGTCTTTCTGTTTGTTTGTCTGTCTATCTATATCTATCTATCTATCTATCTATCTATCTATCTGTCTATCTATCCGTCTTTCTGTCTGTCTGTCTGTCTGTCTATCTATCTATCTATCTATCTATCTGTCTGTCTGTCTGTCTGTCTGTCTATCTATCTGTCTGTCTGTCTGTCTGTCTGTCTGTCTGTCTATCTATCTGTCTGTCTGTCTGTCTGTCTGTCTGTCTGTCTGTCTGTCTCTCTATCTGTCTGTCTGTCTGTCTATCTGTCCGTCTTTCTGTCTATCTATCTATCTATCTATCTATCTGTCTGTCTGTCTGTCTATCTGTCCGTCTTTCTGTCTATCTATCTATCTATCTATCTGTCTGTCTGTCTGTCTGTCTGTCTATCTATCTATCTATCTATATCATCTTTCTTTCTTTCTTTCTTTCTTTCTTTCTTTCTGTCTGTCTGTTTGTCTGTCTGTCTGTCTATCTATCTATCTATCTATCTATATCATCTTTCTTTCTTTCTTTCTTTCTTTCTTTATTTATTTCTGTCTGTCTGTCTGTCTGTCTATCTATCTATCTATCTATCTATCTATCTATATCTATCATCTGTCTGTCTTTCTTTCTTTCTTTCTTTCTTTCTTTCTGTCTATCTATCTATCTATCTGTCTATCTATCTATCTATCTATATCTATCATCTGTCTGTCTGTCTGTCTTTCTTTCTTTCTTTCTTTCTTTCTTTCTTTCTGTCTATCTATCTGTCTGTCTGTCTGTCTGTCTATCTGTCTGTCTGTCTGTCTGTCTATCTATCTATCTATCACTACAGCGCAGGAATCAGTGTTCTTTTCTCCAGTGGTGTGTAAAGGCGAGGCGTGAGGCTGACATTTCATGTTCCCCATAATGCCTCCTCTCTAGTTATGGCGCTCATGTAAATACACACATTTTAACCGGTGCAGAAAGGACAGTGCGTCTGTTCAGAAGCAAATGTAAGTCTTAGCGTGCCGCTGTGACCCTGAGGGCAATTATTCCTCTCTGCTCTCTAATGGAGGCCGGACACTGATGGTGCAGAGGAGGAGACGCCTGCCAATCACAACACGGACAAATAGCACTAAGAGCGTCCATTTGCACACCGAGCCCTGGATGAAGCTTGTCATGGTGTCATTTCCTTTTCAACAAGGATGGCGGTCTGTGTTTTTCTGGCGACGTCTCTCTCTCTACTTTTAGCACGGCGTTCCCTTCATTTCTCCCTCAAAGCGAAATAAACGGCAGCCCCTGTGAAGTCGAGCGGAAAAGTGCCACTGATGGAGGGAAATGCAAATTGCTGCACTTAAAAAAGGGCCGGCGCTGAAGTTTGACGGCGAGCGTTTCCCGCGCAGCCTCCTGATTATATTTCCCAGAAAGGTGTCGTTCGGGAGCATGATTTACATTAGACGTTATGCGTATGTCAGGATCGACAGCCCGTGGAATGATTGTCGTTTTAAGACGGTTTGATGAGGTTCTTCTTACCTGAATTAATGACTGAACACATCCTCCACCAAAAACACAAATACAGTCGATCACGCACGACTTCTGACAGTTTTATCGAGCAATTAATGCTACCGCAAAGTGTGAAAGCATCACAGCCGAACACCTTCTGTCTGTTGTTCTGGTAAATGACATGCTAATGAAAGCTTTCAAATAATCTGTGTATTTCCAGCGACTGACTTCAGTGAAGAAGACAAAGAACTGCTGCAAACTCCTCAACCTTCACTCACACTTTCATTTAATGGCTGATTTCATGATTATTGACTTCATGCAATTAAATAAAACTGCAGTGCTGTTTGACGGGTTTTCTGGATTGTTAAAACACGGATTCTGCTAAACATAACTCTCCAAAGAGGCATTTCTCAAAACTATGAACTTTACATGCACAGTCATGTCAGTCTAAAGGGAGAGTTCAACCAGTCAAGAGAATTTCAAGAGGGAGCCATCGAAATAAAGTGTAAACGTCTGTCATTATTGACTTTCTCTCTCATGTCAGTCCAAACCAGCAGGCTATTTTTTTTTTTTTTTTTATAAATAAACATGATGCATGACAGAAACTTTGAGGGATGATTATTTAACTGTGGTCCGTCTTTCACAGACTATAGAGTCTGATTCATATGCACTACTTTCTGCTTTTGTGTTTCATATACAAAATAAGGCTTTGGGATGAGTTTGATTTGGGAAATAGTTGATGTTTGTAGCTGGATGATCTGCCGTTCTTTGTCACTGGTCTCCAATCAGGCCTCTGATTCTCTAACTCAAGGCAGCAGTTCAATCCCAGGCTTTTATCCTGCAGTTTTCAGAGGAACGCACAGGCCTCATGACGCCACAGTCTTCTTAATGCATGTGGCACACTGTGTCCAGCCGTCACCGATTAGCATGACAGTCACCCGTCACGGCCTCACCATACCCCCCTCGACCCATGCCGAATGAAGCTTCCTCTTTCTGCTCCGACACGTCCAGCCTCTTCAGCTTCACCTTCCACACGCGCTTTTAAATCTGAGCTGACAGCGCGTTTTACTAAATACTGTCAGCTGTTTTGTTTGGCTGCTAATTCAGTGGCCACTTTCAATTAGTTTTTATCTCATGCAAAACAATGCAGAAAAGTTCCTCAAGACCATCGATTTTACTTCACAAACTGCAGCTCTAAAGTCAAGAGAGGGTGTGCGGCATGTCACATTGTTTTGATAGCAGCTCAAAACACTTTCTGATTCTTTCACTCCCCTGTTGTGTGTTTTTTTTTTTTTTTTTTTTTTAATTGGGTACAACTCTTGTTCCGGGTCAGTTTGACCTGTATTGGTTTCCATGTAATTGGCAAAATATTCAACATTATTTGAAATACACTGAAGATTCATGTAAAAACAGAGAAATCTATTGTTGTCACACGTGGTATGAAGCCAACATGAAGAATACCAGAATTCATTCTTAATTGGTTTTTAATCCAACAACAAACACTTTCCACACGTAATGTTAAAGGTGCAATATGTAGTAATTTTGTCCGCTAGAGGTCGCTAAAAGCCTATTCAAAACAAAGGCGTAGCTTGATGACGGCAAGTTTGAGAGCGGAATCTTGGGACATGTGGTCTTCACCTCAACGGAAGGTGCAAAAGAATAGGGATAGGACTCGTGAAGAAATCATGTTCATGGATGCGATTATTAACGTTACTGTAGTATGAAGCAGAGCAGGAGCGAGTGTTGTGGAGCTGAACGAGGAGCTGGAGCGATTGATCAACACACGCCTCACGAGCAGCGGGACTTTTATTATGACACAGTCGTCGGCGCTGCTTCCACTTTTCCGGTCATGAGTATGAGGTAACGCAGCTCTGTTTATCATATTAGATACATTTGAGTGTGTTGAAAATGATGTTATAACGTTACTCTGTGCGTTCACTCGGCGGCTGCTGTGAGACACTGTTACACACTGCAGTAAGATAGATCGATTTTACAATATCATATTAAATGCTGGATGGCTTGTGTTGATAAATGGCATGCAATTAATTTAAAAACGTATGAAGGAGAAAATGCTGTATTACTGTTACTAAAAATAAAGCTGCATCTGATTATGCTATGTTAGCTACTTCACAAAATAGTGTTTTTCTCTGAGGCATGATAAAAGCATGGTACTCACAAAACATCAAGAACATTAGATTTAAACAAATAAGACTAAACGTGCTGAGCTATATAACAATAATTCATTTTCTGTCTATAAATATATCAAAACAGATGTTCCCTTGTCTATTAAAACATAAATATTAAAGCGTCTTTAGTGTTTCCATGGTTTCTACAAAATAAAACCGGAAACCGAGGGTAACGCGGGTATGACGCAATTGACTCCTCACACGTCCCGGAGCCTTGGTTAAAATTGCAATTTTCTCATGATTAATAAATAGTTGCAAACATTTGGGATGTTATAAGTACTCAAGTGAACAAAATATATAACACTGACCTAGTGGTTTTTGGATATTTTACTGCAAAAATATTACATATCACACCTTTAACAAAGTACCGACAAAGAACAGAGCAAAATAGGAGGTAACTAGTGTTAGAGCGCCAGACTCCCATGCTGGCGGACTCGGGTTCGAGCCCCACTTAGAGCGGGTGGTTCGAACAGGAGGGGTTACATTGGTGCCGTGACCCAGATGGGAGTGAGATTTAGGCCAGTAAGAGCTAATGGGGGGTCAATTTGTACAGCCTTTCCAAAACACATCTACGAGTCAAAAATTTCTGTGCACATTCATGACCCTAAATAAGAAATATTCACCAAATTTCAAGAAGAAATAGTTCAGCCAATCTTTCAAGAGCACAACAGGAGGGTTAATTTGATGTGCATCCGCATGCAGAAATCACTCGCTGATATTTGCTTCTCTTTAATCATGCGTTTCCATTGTGTTCCTGTGTGGGAAACGCCTTTGCCTCTCTTCCTAGATTACAAGCTGCCGCTGAAACCCTCCAGCGCTGTAATCCAGGAGGAAGTGACGATCTGGCCATTTATCGGCACAGAAACAGAGAAACAGGAATTCTTTTAGCATCCTCAAATGCAATATAAGCCTCTTAAGCGTCATCATTTGTTTGGGTTGTTGTTTAGGTTGGCGTTTGTTCTGCGGATATTTAATCCAGGAGAAGTAAACTTATTTGGATGCTTAGAGGATTAATGAAACACAGTGATAACATGTGTCTGTTTCAGTGACTGTTTATTTCATTGAATGCGGCTCGTATCAGCGGAGGTGAAGGTGTTTGTGCGGCAGTTCACAATGAGGCTGGTTTCTGTCTGCGGCTGATAGGAGCGAAGAGGAAGCCGACGCTCGGCCCAGACTACACAACACTATCACTACTGCTCTTATCTGCGCTAATGCCTTTGAGCTTCCATAACAGCAATTAGCATTTTCTTCCTCTCCTGTGAAATTCACAAAGGAACGAGAAGCAGAAGAGGAAGATGGCTGTTCAGAATGCCACGTCATGCTATTTTGCTGATGCAATATCATCTCAATCAAAACCTGTTGTGTCTGAGAGCGCCACATGATGCTGATTCCTCACAGTGTGTTTGTGGAGCGTCCGGCCAAAGAAAATAGACTCTTATAATCAGTGAAAAATGGTCCTCAGACTATCACACTGAAACAACATCCCTTGTGATATCAGAAAAACTATAATAAAGTTCCTTCAGAGAAAGAACTCTTCATTTTCATCAACAGATTTTTAGTGATTAAAACCTTTTAGCAATGTGTAAACAATGAGAGGTCTGCAGTAGCACATGCCATCACTAGGTGGTGTGATTAAAGCCATAATAAATATAATGTTGCTTTGCTGATGACAAACACACCTGAAGAAAGATCCACCAATCACACGCTGTTACCGTGGAAACAGGAATTTCAGCAAAAGTGCTCGGCAATGACTAAACCACTGCAGATAATGTGAGTCGGTTTCTGATACGCTCTCAAATATATCGTTTTAATATCTATAATTGATCACTGTAAGCCAATAGTTTTATATTGTACTGTCATTTCAATCTTGTAATCAATTGATTTGTTGTGTTGCGATTCATTTCACAGCTGTCTTTACTGAAGAGTCTTTCTTTTCAGAAAAAGCCTATGGTAGAAATGCAGAGGCCACTGAAGAAGTGTGCGTTTGCTGGTATCGCCCTGTTATCAGCAGTGACACACCTTTCATTGTTCATTCAATCAACAGCCCATTTGACGGGCTAAAATAAGACTGTTTCCTCTCAGTTATAGTGAACTTGAGGCCAAATAAACCTCAAACTATGATGTTTGTGCAGATACTATGTGAAAATTTTGACTCAATTAAAAGTCATATGTACATAGACAAAAAAAAAATTACGTTTAAAAACGAGTTTTTTTTGATGCAAGGAAACCTGTCAAAAATCACTCTTTTCTCGTTGAATTGGATGGACTACTTTTATGATTCTTTTTTGTAATTTTGTATCTTTTTTGTCAGATTTGTGACTTGACAACCCTCTGGTTCCCATTCACATTCAAATGCATGAATATTTTTCCAAACGTCTTCTGTGATCCACTGAAGGAAGTCATGCAGGTTTGGAATCACAGAGGTGGAAAATTATGACATATTTATTTTTTGATTAACTATTCTCTTTCTTTCTCTCTCTCTGTGTGTGTGTGTGTGTGCTGTGTCTGAACACCGTAAGGTGAGGACACAGTGACATTCTGACAGTAGCGAGGGGTGATCGTCCCCCCATTGGGCCTCGGGGCATTTCAATTGGCCCACTTCCGAACTGTAATTTTTTCAAATTGCTTTGAGACGCCGGGCTCTCTTAAAGAAATCAATGCAGATGTAATAATATCTGTAATTGTCTGCCACGCTCCGGGGACACCATAAAAGCCCGGGATCAATGCAGGGAAGCTGTGAGGGTTAATTCTGTCTCTTTTTTTTCTCTTTAATGACAGCAACACGAGGGCTGAGGTGCAACTTTTCACAATTTCTATTGTCTTGGAGCTGCTTAATTGCTCCGAACGCAGGTAGTTGAGTCCGAGCCCTTGATTCTTGATGTATCCGGTCACAAAGCTTTATCTCACGTGCCTGCTTTAGGTAAACGTGACGGGCGAAGGCAAACCTCTGAAGCTCCTAATGACCAATCAAACACTCAGACCCAGTGGGAGTGGACTGTGACTGTCGCCCTCACTTAGAAACCCTGTGAAGACGGGCGGCTCTGCCCGCAGGTGCCTGCGTGACCTTTGTAGTGTGCCGTCTGGAGCTCCCTTGAGACGTGTTAGGAACCAGGGGTAAAAGTTCACAGGTATTACCCTCTCAGGGTCAACATGGCCTTTGACTAATTACCTCATTAAACCTCGTGCCAATACTCTCTGGCCGAGCGGCGTGACTCGGGTCTGTTGTGAGGAACCTCTGAGTGACCTGCGGATAAAGTGCCCAAGTGTGAGGATTGAGCTTGACTTTGACTCGAGGTTGAGGTCACCTCAGAGAATCACACACACTGCACGAGATGAATGTGCCGTGTCATTTGCCTTCTTATGGACACAAATCTCTTAAAAGTAACGTTTCTTTATTGGCATCTGTGGTTCCATGAAGAACCTTCATATAGTGGAAAAAGATTCTTTAGATCAGGGGTATTCAATTAAAGTTCCAAGAGGTCCGGTCACTATATTTTCTTTCCCGGCGGAGGTCTGTATATGTATATAAAGGAATTGTTGTTTTGACTCAGATGTTGGGTTAAATAACTCAACTATTGTTTAAAAATGACTATATGTCTGACTTAAAATGAACCCAATATAGGTTGGAAATTAAAATCAATTTAATAAATGTTTATTGTTTAATTATTATTCATTAAACTTATTAATAAATGTTAATTTATTAAACATATTAAGATAACGAGCACAGCGCTGAAAAGGGGCGGGGCTACATAATGTCTATAGCTAGTTATTTTTATCTGACACATATGACATTTATTAAACATGTACAATATGTACAATACAGTGATTTTTAAACAATAGTTGAGTTAATTAAAACTACCCAGCAGGTTGGGCAAACATTAAACCCAACTGCTGGGTTTGCCGATTTTTAACCCAACTTGGGTTATTTTTAACCCAGCATTTTTTTAAGAGTGCAGCTGAGCCAAATTATGCTAGATATGAATTTTAAAATGTAACATCAGATGTTTTCTCAAGCTATTATTATTTTTACATTAAGACACATATGTAAGGCAGAAGGCCATGTGACAGAAAAGATCCTGTTCCTCTTGAAGTCTGGACCATTTTTATATTTTGCTTAAATTAAGTACCTAAAAAGTTATTTCAAAATGTATGTTGTCTTTCCTTTACAAGTAATTTTCACAATTATAACAATTGTTTATTTTGACATGCTCTTAAAATGCTGATTAATAATGCTAAATATACATGAAAAAACTTCTTGTCACAAATCTGGTTTGAGTGGTCTGAGTCATATGTGTCAGATAAAAATAACTAGACCTTATGTAGCTCCGCCCCTTTTCAGCGCTGTGCTCCCTGTCTTTTGTCGTCCGGTTTGTATTTTCACAGCGATCTTACGTATTTATGAACTGCTTGTTTTAAATCTACTGACATTTGTTAAGACATCTGCTTTAATTATTACATTGCTCACGATAACTTTCATTAACTCTACACCAGCTATCCACCATCCACTTCACCAGCTAATTATCCTTCGACAGCAATGCCATAGAAATCTACAGAGCTACCGCAATAAGGTCTATATTTGCAGCATTGTTGTTATTTGCAGTGTTTTAGCAAAAGTATCGCGTCATCTACACCTCTTCATGTGGCGCTTTAGCGTCTTTAGCGAGAGAGACAATGCACATTGAACGGAAAGAGCTTAAATTAAGTGCTTTTGCCACTAGATAAAAATATTAGAGGATACAGTGCCAAAAGTTCATTACCATAAACGACCCTGAACGCTTGTTTTGACACGCTACTCACTTTAACTAGAAACTGTAAAATGGTGCCACAGTTGTCTAGTCTCGCGCTCCGGGTCCGGACCCCAGCCTAGTTCCAACCGGACCGCAATACATGTCAACAATAGCACCATTTTACTATTCGCCATTTGAATATGCCTGCTTTAGATTATTAAAATGTTCAACACACTAAGAAACACTGGTTCTTTGGGGAACCTTAAACGGTTCTTCTATGCCATTGCTGCAAGCATTTTTTGGAGCCAAAGAATGAACTACTGACAATTCATTAGTTTGCATGCATAGATAGAAAAGATAAAGTAAGTGGACAGAAATAAAGGTGGAGTTTTGCTGGTGGATGGATTCAGGGAGAACCTTTGTGTCAGTGATATAGGCAGCTGTTTGATTGACAGGATTAGTTGATCAAGCTCCTCCCAGAGGGTTTCTCAACTATAGGCCCTGTAGAGTTGAACCACTCCAGAACCAGCTAATCATTGTCTTCAGGATTACTAGAACGTCACAGTTTGATCAGGGACTGAGCAAAACTCTGCAAACACCAATTAATATAATCAGTTTTCGTATTCAAGCTGAGCAAATGCTTGCAGCTTGATTGAGACTGAGATGTTTTCAGCGTTACGGTCGTTCGAGGCTTTTCACCTCCCCTCTGAGACCGGCATATGTTTTTTTATATGCGTGTGCTTTTCCACAGTGTCTTTTTATGCCTTATTATCAATTATCAGCGTGATGGATATTCTCTCATCATGGCTTCAGTTCATTAATGTTGTTTACAGTCATTGTTTGAGAGTCAACGCTTTTCTCCTTCCTCTTTTGCTCTGAAATTAATTAATGTTTATATTTGAGAGCGTTAATATTGTCTGGTGTTTCCGAGACATTGTAATTCCTCCATGAAAAATTCTCCAATTACCATAAAACGTATGAATGATAATTATGGAACAATGTAATGTCAATGGTTCCCTGATTAATCCCTGAGAACACAGCCAAATGGTGTATGCAGTCGCTTACTAATTGATAAGCCATTTCATTTATTCTTAATTACTGGGAGACCCATTTTCTGATTATACGTCCAAGCGCACTTATCCATCCGGGCTGATGCGTGCACCGTATTAAGCCATCTTCCTCTTCCTCCCGCTGCACTTTTGAAGGCGTTCAGCCCCCATTACTCAAACACGGCGCTGCAAAGTTTCACCCTCGAAACCCAGCGTGAGGAAGAAAACCGACATCATTATCTGAGGCTGGAAGAGCGTCGGCAGAGCTCATCGCTCCTTCCGAAGGTCCTGCCGTGCAGGTGCGAGGCTGAGATCGCATCAAGCTCGTCGTCTCGGCGTGTCAAAACAGGCCGATCGGCCTCAGCGCTCCTCACAGTGTTTGTGTGCTGATTATCTCGGGGCTGAATTCTTCATTTGGTCACACTGCTGCTCCTGAATGGTCACCTTTGAGAAGATTAACCCCTTCATTAAAAACGCCTGAGCGGGGTCACTCCACTGCCTGCCTTTGATCTACCAGCTATGGAGAAATTATTAGCAATTTCTAAGCCCTGCCATGTGATTTGTTTTTGTAAATTTGTAGAAATGATTTCTAATCCTATTATGTGTCCCGGGGGTGAAGCTGCATTAAGTATACGGGGGCAGCACTGATAACGGACGGGACTCTGAGGACACCGACCCTACAGTCTTCAGGTGAATCGACGTCGCCTCAGCCCGGAGCTAATGTTGGGAACTCCTCGGTGCGGGACACTCGTGTGGGCAATCTGGAAGCAATGCATATCCAGGAGGAAAAAATAATTTGCAATTTCTACACCTCCAATCTTCTTTTCAGGGCCCGAGACTTCACAGAACAAAAGTCAGCGCCTCAGTCTAAATCTTGTCTGACAATGCGTAGCAGCCCGTGCTATTTTAGGCCCTTTGTGGTGCCAATCTCCCATCTCTCCTGTGACATTTTTCCAAAGAAAAAGTAGATTTCCTAGAGACTCTGCCCTTTGAAACTTCCACAGTGTGTTCTGGCACATTCAGGGTCCTTCCCTGCGAGTTCCTCAACATGCCACAAAAATGCATTTTTATGCATAAACGCACTGCGCTAAAATCAACGGGAAAGAGATTTTCCGCAAATCGTGTCATTTTAATTTACATAAAAAGGAGAGGGTATTTTTAACTTGCAATTTTCAGACACAAGCGCCTCAAATTGTAATGTCACTCTGCTGATATAATCGTGCCTCTAAAGCCTTTTGATAAAAATGTTTTGTGGGCGAGAGGGAATATTATTTTTACTCACTATTTACTCTGTTGTCAGTGATGAATGCAAGATGTCGGATTCAAGACTTTGCCTTCATTAGCACCTCTTGCGAATCCCGTCCGGTCTGACCGTGCAGTCGGCTTTCTGTCAGAGACCGCGGCGTCCGCGTAACTTTCCTTCAGCAGTCGAGCGGCTCTTGGAGTTGGCAAAGACCGAACATCACATTAATTTGCCACAGAGGATTTGGATATCACGCCATGTCATTATTCAGCCAAATGAAAAGAGGGGGGAAAGTCGCTCTAAATAACACACTTCTAATTGGCTGTGTTTTGCGGTTAATTTCCATAAAAAGGCTGAGAGCAGCCCACCTCTCCTGGCAGGGTTTGGAGCTCTGGCTCTTTTCTCCATTAATCAGGGAAATACTCGTTCTGCTCGAGCCTCGGAGGGCAACGGGTCACGCTGTTAAATAGGAAGGGACTGACACTATATCTTCTCCAGAGCACTGTAATTGTATAGGTGTAAATTACTGTTAGAAATGCTCGGGCAAGTTTGCAGAAATGGAAGGGCTCTCACTGTGAAGAGTTTTTAAAAAAGATGGAAGAACATAGTGTGATTTAGCGTCTAATAAGGCTTCGATGTAAGACCATGCATTTGTGAAGCGCTAATTATACATACATGTTTTCGTCTCAGAGACTAATATAACTGTACAGAAACACACGGCATCAGAAAGGAGAGTGGTTTCCAACCGCTGCAGCATTGATGCTGGTCCATGAGCGTATAAGTGCATTCCTTCACACCGCGCATTGTGTTTCTCAGGCTCTGGTCAGCAGTCCTTTAACAGCGCGGTGGGAAGCTGCTCTTTGTGATGGCGGCATTCAGACCGCTACTGTACCGGCGCTGCGGTGGAGCCCGTAATGCACCGTGCACGACCCTGCTGCTGTGATTTTCCGGCTGTCATTTAGTTCTGGGTGCTGAGGGCCACTGAATAAAGGTGGTCTTAACAGAGCGGCCCCCTCCCTCCAGGCCCTGGGCATTACTGGATTAATTTGGTTTGCGTGGACTCAAGCTAGTGGTTAGTATCCCAGCCTTATCGTCTTTTAAAGCCTCCTCTGAGAGCGTAAGATACTTTATGTGATAGCTGCTGAATTATTTCATAGGCTGGGTTTAACATCATACATAATGACATTCAATCTTTCCGTTTCCCAAGAACAATTTCAACAAGAAGCTTACAGTAAGCGGGCATTAAAATGAACACTTATATTTTCAGTCCGGCCATCAAGCGTCAGCATGAAGGGGGGGAAAAGTTAATAATCTCATTTCATTTTCAGCGATTGCAGTGTTGACTGTGTTCGTCGTGCTCAACCAAAATTACTGTTCACAGAGAGTGCCCAACAGGCAAAGACAGTCAAAGCCATCGCTGCCTCACAAAGATGATTATTTGTTTAGTAAAGCAGCCATGTTGGACTGTTCTCCCACCGGTCCACTTTAGAGCTTCCTAGACGGAGAGCAGAAAGATGGAACTGCCAAGTGAAGCTTTATGAGGACAATTTAACATAATGGTCAAATAAATACTGGTGTTAAAAACACGTCATTCCAGCCATTACCATATATCTGACTGACGTCTTCACTGCGTTCCACTGATTTCACTATGTTTGTCTAAAATGGCTGTAAAAATGCTTTTGTCTTGCAAACAGTGATACTGAAGCCTCATGTCCAGTTTTCAACACTCTAAAAAATCGTAGGTTATTTTTATAAGTCTTTTATAAGTATTTTTATAAGTCCTGGGTTGAGCCTTTTGGGTCATTTTTTTGGGGTAAATTTATTTTCAGTGTTTGGGCAGTTTTTGTGTCACTCAGATCCTGGGTCAGACATAACAACCCAGTGTTTGGGTAGTTTTTGTGTAACTCAGATCCTGGGTCAGACATAACAACCCAGTGTTTGGGTAGTTTTTGTGTAACTCAGATCCTGGGTCAGACATAACAACCCAGTGTTTGGGTAGTTTTTGTGTTACCCAGATCCTGGGTCAGATGCAACAACCCAGTGTTTGGGTAGTTTTTGTGTAACTCAGATCCTGGGTCAGACATAACAGCCCAGTGTTTGGGTAGTTTTTGTGTAACTCAGATCCTGGGTCAGACGTAACAGCCCAGTGTTTGGGTAGTTTTTGTGTAACTCAGATCCTGGGTCAGACGTAACAACCCAGTGTTTGGGTAGTTTTTGTGTAACTCAGATCCTGGGTCAGACATAACAACCCAGTGTTTGGGTAGTTTTTGTGTAACTCAGATCCTGGGTCAGACATAACAACCCAGTGTTTGGGTAGTTTTTGTGTTACCCAGATCCTGGATCAGATGCAACAACCCAGTGTTTGGGTAGTTTTTGTGTAACTCAGATCCTGGGTCAGACATAACAGCCCAGTGTTTGGGTAGTTTTTGTGTAACTCAGATCCTGGGTCAGACATAACAACCCAGTGTTTGGGTAGTTTTTGTGTAACTCAGATCCTGGGTCAGACATAACAACCCAGTGTTTGGGTAGTTTTTGTGTAACTCAGATCCTGGGTCAGACATAACAACCCAGTGTTTGGGTAGTTTTTGTGTAACTCAGATCCTGGGTCAGACATAACAACCCAGTGTTTGGGTAGTTTTTGTGTAACTCAGATCCTGGGTCAGACATAACAACCCAGTGTTTGGGTAGTTTTTGTGTTACCCAGATCCTGGGTCAGATGCAACAACCCAGTGTTTGGGTAGTTTTTGTGTAACTCAGATCCTGGGTCAGACATAACAACCCAGTGTTTGGGTAGTTTTTGTGTAACTCAGATCCTGGGTCAGACATAACAACCCAGTGTTTGGGTAGTTTTTGTGTAACTCAGATCCTGGGTCAGACATAACAACCCAGTGTTTGGGTAGTTTTTGTGTTACCCAGATCCTGGGTCAGATGCAACAACCCAGTGTTTGGGTAGTTTTTGTGTAACTCAGATCCTGGGTCAGACATAACAGCCCAGTGTTTGGGTAGTTTTTGTGTAACTCAGATCCTGGGTCAGACGTAACAGCCCAGTGTTTGGGTAGTTTTTGTGTAACTCAGATCCTGGGTCAGACGTAACAACCCAGTGTTTGGGTAGTTTTTGTGTAACTCAGATCCTGGGTCAGACATAACAGTCCAGTGTTTGGGTAGTTTTTGTGTAACTCAGATCCTGGGTCAGACATAACAGCCCAGTGTTTGGGTAGTTTTTGTGTAACTCAGATCCTGGGTCAGACGTAACAACCCAGTGTTTGGGTAGTTTTTGTGTAACTCAGATCCTGGGTCAGACATAACAGCCCAGTGTTTGGGTAGTTTTTGTGTAACTCAGATCCTGGGTCAGACATAACAACCCAGTGTTTGGGTAGTTTTTGTGTTACCCAGATCCTGGGTCAGATGCAACAACCCAGTGTTTGGGTAGTTTTTGTGTAACTCAGATCCTGGGTCAGACGTAACAGCCCGGTGTTTGGGTAGTTTTTGTGTAACTCAGATCCTGGGTCAGACGTAACAACCCAGTGTTTGGGTAGTTTTTGTGTAACTCAGATCCTGGGTCAGACGTAACAACCCAGTGTTTGGGTAGTTTTTATGTAACTCAGATCCTGGGTCAGACGTAACAGCCCGGTGTTTGGGTAGTTTTTGTGTAACTCAGATCCTGGGTCAGACATAACAACCCAGTGTTTGGGTAGTTTTTGTGTAACTCAGATCCTGGGTCAGACGTAACAGCCCAGTGTTTGGGTAGTTTTTGTGTAACTCAGATCCTGGGTCAGACGTAACAACCCAGTGTTTGGGTAGTTTTTGTGTAACTCAGATCCTGGTCAGACATAACAGTCCAGTGTTTGGGTAGTTTTTGTGTAACTCAGATCCTGGGTCAGACATAACAGCCCAGTGTTTGGGTAGTTTTTGTGTAACTCAGATCCTGGGTCAGACGTAACAACCCAGTGTTTGGGTAGTTTTTGTGTAACTCAGATCCTGGTTCAGACATAACAGCCCAGTGTTTGGGTAGTTTTGTGTAACTCAGATCCTGGGTCAGACATAACAACCCAGTGTTTGGGTAGTTTTTGTGTTACCCAGATCCTGGGTCAGATGCAACAACCCAGTGTTTGGGTAGTTTTTGTGTAACTCAGATCCTGGGTCAGACATAACAGCCCGGTGTTTGGGTAGTTTTTGTGTAACTCAGATCCTGGGTCAGACGTAACAACCCAGTGTTTGGGTAGTTTTTGTGTAACTCAGATCCTGGGTCAGACGTAACAACCCAGTGTTTGGGTAGTTTTTATGTAACTCAGATCCTGGGTCAGACGTAACAACCCAGTGTTTGGGTAGTTTTTGTGTAACTCAGATCCTGGGTCAGATGCAACAACCCAGTGTTTGGGTAGTTTTTGTGTTACCCAGATCCTGGGTCAGATGTAACAACCCAGTGTTTGCATAGATTTTTTGTTACCCAGATCCTGGGTCAGACGTAACAACCCAGTGTTTGGGTAATTTTTGTGTTACCCAGATCCTGGGTCAGATGTAACAACCCAGTGTTTGGGTCGTTTTAGTGTTACCCATATCCTGGGTCAGACGTAACAACCCGCCGTTTGGGTATTTTTTTCTGTTACCCAGATCCTGGGTCAGACGTAACAACCCAGTGTTTGGGTAGTTTTTGTGTTAACCAGATCCTAGGTCGGATGCAACAACCCAGTGTTTGGGTAGTTTTTGTGTTACCCAGATCCTGGGTCAGATGTAACAAGCCAGTGTTTGGGTCGTTTTAGTGTTACCCAGATCCTGGGTCAGACGTAACAACCCAGTGTTTGGGTAATTTTTGTGTTACCCAGATTCTGGGTCAGCTGTAACAACCCAGTGTTTGGGTCGTTTTTGTGTTACCCAGATCCTGGGTCAGACGTAACAACTCGCCGTTTGGGCATTTTTTTCTGTTACCCAGATCCTGGGTCAGACGTAACAACCCAGTGTTTGGGTAGTTTTTGTGTTACCCAGATCCTGGGTCAGACGTAACAACCCAGTGTTTGGGTAGTTTTTGTGTTACCCAGATCCTGGGTCAGACGTAACAACCCAGGGGTTTGGTTATTTATCGTGAGCTTTTTGCGCCCTCTTCAGGAGAGAGCAGTGCATCTCTGTCAAATTGCTGCATGTCTTCAGTAAAATACAGGTTTGTGTATGTTTTATTTGATCTAAAAATTTGTTATTGTTCTGTATATCATTTAATTTTATGCAAAGCAACATACAGGGGCCCAATGTGAGTCACCTAAACGAGTGTCGCGTCTTGTCTTTTCACGTGATGGAAATGCCTGATGCCTTGCATTTTATAATTTTATTCAAAAAGATGCAGAATATAAATATTTAGGACGTTAAAATATATTCTCAGAATTGTACACTGTTTGTTTATGGACAGGTTATGGAGTCAGTCACAGCATTTTTCGGCTACGAGTGAAACGCAGGATGGCGGTCTGAAGTTAGCAGTTCCACCGCCAAACGCGAGCCATCTCTGGCATGAGATCAAGCGCCATTACGGTGGAAACAGGACTGTATTAAAAATGATATAAAATATGCTATACTATAAAATATCATCAAAAATAAAGGAATTATCATGCAAACCAGTGGTTGTGTGGAGTATTTAAAAAATTGTTTAGAGGAATTAAGTTAATCCTGTAAACATTACTTAATTAATTAATGTAAAAAATAAATAAATAAATAAAAAGCTAGTATTATAGAAAAAATGAATCAATCCATTATGCTGGGTTAAATAGCTCAATTTTCTGGGTAAAATTAACCCAACATGTGTTCTGTCCTATATTTATCCAGCCCTTGGGTTGAAAACTACAGTACTCAAATTGGGTTGTTTTTAACCTAGTGTTTTTTGAGTGAACGTTCTACATAAACTATTAGATGGCATTGATATAATGTTTACACTGGAGATGTTCAGTAAAGAGATTATGAGATTGGCACATTGGCTGTGTGTGTCACCTGACAGGTGTGCTTGCTGTTCTATTGGTTGAGTAACAGAGCACTTGCCCAGTTCAGAATAACATGCACCATTTCACTGTGTTTGTCTTACTAAAGGTTCTCTGAGGTTGTGTGTTTTGTGAGGCCATCATCAAACCAAACCTGAGACTGCTGAAGACATCAGAGGCTCAGCCCATTCCTCAAAGCCCTCCTTTTCCAGTGGCGGGTCTAATTTACGAGTGCGAACGATGCCAACTCGCTCTCTGAGGAGGGCCAATTTTAACACCTCAAATGCTTTAATGCATCCCAGCTGACCTTAATTATAAAAACACAGAGCTCGCACACTCCGAGCGCCTGGGTACCTGCCGCAAGCTCCTCTGGAACACGCTCAATGTTAATAGCTGCATCCTGTGAAGAAATCAATAAGACTAGAAAAGGTGAAATCACAGTATCTAGACACCCTCTGCCCTTCCTCAGAGGAACGTGTCTCGTAGAGTCCGATCCAAACAGGCGCCGTGTGTCGATTACACCTGCCCGAGAGGACGGATCAGCAGACCTCCAATAATCCAGCAGCAGCATCCTTCAGCGGCTAAGGACATTTGAGAATCGGCACGCTGGGCCCGTTTTAAATTGACCCATAATGTTGAGTTATTGCTCGTAAGTCCCAGGCGTGGTGTGGAACGTTCCGCTGATAAACTGCTCAGACAATAGATAACTTTTTATGTACCTCCTCATGCAGAGCACAAATATTATCACTAGTTCATGAATTAACTCTCATCCACTCAGCTGCAGTTAAGAGAGGCTTTAATTAAAGATCAATACTGTCGTGCCGTATATTCGGCAGGGGAGAATCCCAGGAGATCCACGCCTGTCCTTATTGAAAGGCTGCTCTGCTATTTATGTATTGCAGCAAATGTTGGCATCATTATGCCAATAATGACATCGGTGTGCGCAGCTACTTCAGCGGCGCGGGTCGGCTGTATCCGTACCTGGAGAGCGGGGTGGAGCTCGATCAAAGCTCTGGCCGTTCTCCAGTCACACACCTGAGGCTTGTGTTTATGGAGCAGGAGGCAGCGAGCGCAAGTCACGGCCGCGGGCTGCTAAACTCCCCTCAGATCTGTGTAATCTGCTCGGACTGTGTTTGACAGAACAGAGATGCACCTGCTGATTCTGAAAGCCTCACTCATCTCGCCGGTACAGGGTCCCTCGCCCGCCACCCCGCAGCTAAGCTGCTTCTCCAAAGCCAAACGATTTGGTTCACGGGTTAATGAAGTCTGCTCATTGTCTTCAGTAAAGTTGCAGCCTGCTGTTGAGAAATTTGCGAGACCTGGGAAGAAAAAAGAAAAAGCAGTGTAGTTTTGGACTGCTGTAGACGCAGCGCTCTATATTCATGTGAAAATCGCTGACAACTAAACTTTTTTAATGGTATTACGACATGATGTTGAGATACGACTGTATCAAGCCGCTCTCATGGGATACGCTCTGTTTGTACACATTCCGGGGGTGTTTGATCCGATAGCCCACGCGACCCGCTCTTATCGACGCCGACTGGCTCCGGTTCAACCCGCCCGGGTCTCGGAGGGCCTGTTGACCGGCTCGCCCCCTCCTACCAGAGTAAGCCAGGTTAAACAGTTAAACGGCAGCAGCAAATCCCGCCTTGCCCTGTGGGAAATTTGTCTTTAATCCCAAACTTATAGGCACACAATCAAAGGCAAAAACCCTGAGCAACAAATCTGATCTCCCGACCCCCCCAAGACCGCACAATCCGCGGCCTCCTGGGAAAGCAGCGGCGGACGAGGCCGAGATGGATAAATAGCTAAATGATGAGACAGTCGGGGGACGTGGGAGCGCTGTCTGGCTACGGCCGTTCACCTCCAATTTGGCAGCCGTGCAAAGAAAGGCAATTGTGCGGCGGGTCCCGCGCGGCAGCCGGCGCGTATCATTACAGGCTCAAGTGCGGCTTCAGGAATGATTAATGACGTGTCGGGCATGAAAACAAAGCGCCGAGTCCACCTGCTCCTGCAGGACAGGTAGGGAAAAGGGCACGAGCCGAATAGAAGTTCATGGTGGAACATTGAGAGAAAGTGGCATTACCTGCGTCTGTGCCATGAATAAACAATCAAACTACTTACACTGAACACACACAATGCCAGAGAGTTCACATATCTGCAGATATACACAAAGTATATCTAAGGTAAACTGCCTTTCAGATGTGTGTGTAGGTAATTGTCATGTGAGGTGTGAGAGTGTCTGGCGTGCAGATCTGTGTTTGTTGCATGCATGCTGCATTGCTGTGGACATGTGTGTGATGCAGTGTGAGAGGCTCTGGACTGTAATGAGGCGGTGGTGCAGACAGCTGAAGCGCAGACAGACAGCGCCATCCAGAGGACTCCTCAAGAATCACACATCTTCATGTTCATTATTCCCATTTGCCTGAGGAGCATTTGATGTGTGATGCCACAATACATACTGCTTACTTTACACATGCACTGCAGTCTAACAGCCAATAAACCTGCTTTGCTGCAGGTTTTACACTGTCGAGACTCAATACAGTACCAAAATCATCATACCAATGTAAACAAAATGGTTCTTAAAATTAAACATGATTTTTATTAACATTACAATGAACTTTGAAGGCCCAACAATGTTCAAAATTATTAATGTGACAGACAGGAAGGGAAAACTATTTGTGCATTTTGTAAAAACAATAGCACAATCTTAACATCATATCCTGTGCAAATCACTGACTCAAACACTTCTGCTTGTAGCTTCAGTTTGCTCTGTTAATGTTATATTATTTGCATTTGATTTCAGCATTTTAATATTTCTTATTTTAATTTAATTTTTATTTATTTATTTTGCTCTAGAAACCACTGAGAAATTACTATTTCTGATTTTAAAAAGTAATTGTATTTTGAATATTAAATGGAAGGCAAATTCATTTTTTATTTTTTTATTTTATTTTATATTTTTATTTTATTCTTCTTCCTACAAGATATGTAATATCTCACTTAAAAAAAATAATGGTAGAGAAAGAAAATAAAAAGCAACACATAATATTTTAGTTTATACTGTATAGTGTTCTGCTTATTATGACTGCTTATCAAAAGATTAATAAATTACATGAAAAAGTGATTTGAAGGCTACATTTGTTTGATCAAAAATACAGTAAAAACAGTGAAAAAGTGATTAAAGTGTAATTTATTTCTGTGATCAAAGCTGAATTTTCAGCATCATTACTCCAGTCTTCAGTGTCACATGATCCTTCAGAAATCATTCTAATATGATGATTTGATGCTCAAGAAAGATTTCTAATAATTATCAATGTTGAAAACAGCTTTATATTTTTGTGGAAACCATGATGTTTCTTCAGGATTCTTTGATTAACAGAAAGAACAGCATTTATTTGAAATGGAAAATATTTTGTAATTATTTACTTTGACAAATTGAATGCTTCCTTACTGAATTAATTTTAATTTTATATAAATTTTATAAATTTTATATAAATTGTATATCTAAAAAAAAAGGTTACTGACCCCAAACTTGAATAAATGTTTGTGTGAATATTTTGTGTGATCAAATCAAGCTGATTATTGATGAATCACTGACTGAAGACAGCAGTGCTTTCTTATAATCATCTCACCCTGTGTGTTACAGTATGCAGACATTTACAGTATGCAGACATTTATGATATATTTTGGAGACAAAACAGCTGATTCATGCAGATGCTGATACACATTTGAATAACACAATGACAGATGTTTTTTCAGTTGAAAAGTAGTTTCAATGAAATGTCTCTTTAAAATGTGCTGTCATCTGATTCCTCAAAGTGCATCACGTGTAAACAAAAACACAACCAATGTCTTTCACCTCTTACAGTGTTTTAAAATCATAGGACACATTTCTCAATACTCATGTCACTTTTTCAGAACACCTCACACAATGATCAGAGCATCAGTTTATGTGAGCTAAACTGTGAATCATTTATCATTGCTTTGGCATAAAATACATTCAATGACGATATACAAACCCGATTCCAAAAAAGTTGGGACACTGTACAAATTGTGAATAAAAACAGAATGCAATGATGTGGAAGTTTCAAATTTCAATATTTTATTCAGAATACAACATAGATGTATCATTTTAAAGGGAAAAATAAGTTGATTTTAAATTTCATGGCATCAACACATCTCAAAAAAGTTGGGACAAGGCCATGTTTACCACTGTGTGGCATCCCCTCTTCTATTTATAACAGTCTGCAAACGTCTGGGGATTGAGGAGACAAGTTGCTCAAGTTTAGGAATAGGAATGTTGTCCCATTCTTGTCTAATACAGGCTTCTAGTTGCTCAACTGTCTTAGGTCTTCTTTGTCGCATCTTCCTCTTTATGATGTGCCAAATGTTTTCTATGGGTGAAAGATCTGGACTGCAGGCTGGCCATTTCAGTACCCGGATCCTTCTTCTACGCAGCCATGATGTTGTAATTGATGCAGTATGTGGTCTGGCATTGTCATGTTGGAAAATGCAAGGTCTTCCCTGAAAGAGACGACGTATGGATGGGAGCATATGTTGTTCTAGAACTTGGATATACCTTTCAGCATTGATGGTGCCTTTCCAGATGTGTAAGCTGCCCATGCCACACGTACTCATGCAACCTCATACCATCAGAGATGCAGGCTTCTGAACTGAGCGCTGATAACAACTTGGGCTATCCTTGTCCTCTTTAGTCCGGATGACATGGCGTCCCAGTTTTCCAAAAAGAACTTCAAATTTTGATTCGTGTGCCCACAGAACAGTTTTCCACTTTGCCACAGTCCATTTTAAATGAGCCTTGGCCCAGAGAAAACGCCTGCGCTTCTGGATCATGTTTAGATATGGCTTCTTTTTTGACCTATAACGTTTTAGCCGGCAACGGCGAATGGCACGGTGGATTGTGTTCACCGACAATGTTTTCTGGAAGTATTCCTGAGCCCATGTTGTGATTTCGATTACAGTAGCATTCCTGTATGTGATGCAGTGCCGTCTAAGGGCCCGAAGATCACGGGTATACAGTATGGTTTTCCGGCCTTGACCCTTACTCACAGAGATTGTTCCAGATTCTCTGAATCTTTGGATGATATTATGCACTATAGATGATGATAACTTCAAACTCTTTGCAATTTTTCTCTGAGAAACTTCTTTGAGATTTTGCTCCACTATTTTTCACCGCAGCATTGGGGGAATTGGTGATCCTCTGCCCATCTTGACTTCTGAGAGACACTGCCACTCTGAGAGGCTCTTTTTATACCCAATCATGTTGCCAATTGAGCTAATAAGTTGCAAATTGGTCCTCCAGCTGTTCCTTATATGTGCATTTAACTTTTCCGGCCTCTTATTGCTACCTGTCCCAACTTTTTTGGAATGTGTAGCTTTCATGAAATCCAAAATGAGCCAATATTTGGCATGACATTTCAAAATGTCTCACTTTCAACATTTGATATGTTATCTATATTCTATTGTGAATAAAATATAAGTTTATGAGATTTGCAAATTATTGCATTCCTTTTTTATTCACAATTTTTAGTGTCCCAACTTTTTTGGAATCGGGTTTGTATTTTAATTTAATTTACATGAATTCATTTCTCACTTAAACACAAACACCACCAAAACTTTATGAATAGCTCTTTTCAAAACTGTTAAACATAAGTTCATAACCTAACATAAAAAAAAAAATGAATACGATTTTTTTTTTTTTTTTTTTTCATTTTCCAGGACTTTTAGTTTACATCCTGTTTCTTTTGTCCTTAGTTTCCCCCCATCATTAGTTTCCATGGTTATTCAGTGATTAGTTCACCTGTTTGTATTCAGTGTGTATTTATACCCTTCAGATCCTTTTGTTTATTTGTCTGGTGTTACGTTGCTTTATCATGCCCGGATATCTGCTTTTGTTTATTTTGATTAAAGTATTACCTTATTTGTACTTTCATCATCTTCTAATCTTCCCCTTTCGACTGTTACAGAACAGCAGACCCAAAGAATGAGAAGAAAGATGGAAATCGCTGCCATCAATGTAGCACCACAAAGCTGCTTGGGACCACGTGGAGGAGTTATTTTTGTCTTCCAAGGTGCCCAATGTTTGGAGCAGAGGTCGCGTTAACCGAAAATGTTCCATCATTGACAAAAAATTTTTTTTGCAGTGACGGAAAACTCTAGAGGGCCATCCGTCATTTTGACAGATTACACTGAGGCTGATGTAACTTGTAACTGTAATTCCCACCCCTGTCCAGTAGGTGGTGAGTGCGCTTCAGTGTGGCAGCAGAGCGCGAGTTCAGTCTCCAGAATAAAATGAAAATGATGCGTTTGATTACACACAGGCGAGCACCCAATTTAAGTCCATTTTATAATAATAAAGTCATTATACTTATTCTTACATAATTAAAAGGGGGGGGGGGGGGAGTTTCTAATCCAGTTTCTAATCCAATTCATTTGTTTTAAATGGTTCGTTTTGTTATTTTTCTTGCTGACTATCAAGTTTATGGTCAATGAATGGCTTTTCTGAGGTATAATGTTAAGCAACATTGTTTGCAACACTGATTGAACTAATTAAGAAGTGATACAGGTTTCGGTAAGCTACTGTGTCTTTCAACATATTTTCTGATGTTCATTCATGTTTATTTCATTCTGTAAAGTAGTAAAAAGGAAGGGATGATCGGATGATCTGCGAATACTGAAAACTTTGTTCTTTGTTCAACTTTCTTTTCATAAAATAAATAGCCTAGGCCTATTTGCTTATCCTTATCCTTATGCCCAGAGGGGATCCTTGTTGGAGTCTAGTGAAGTGCATCAACTTTGCTCTCTTGGTGGATGGATCCTCCTTTGAGTTGGGAAACGCTGAAGAGAAGAACAGCACGACTGTCCAGCCCCACCCAACATCCATCTTCATCCAATTCCAGAGCCAGGCGGACATTCAGCCACAGCCCATCACAGAAGAGGAGCTCAACCTGCCGTGATGAGAGAGCCAGAACCTGAAGAGAGGACAGTGCCAGCCATGGCCCTGGAGCAGCCGGCACCACCGTGTATTGCCATGGGAAGTCTGGCAGAGTATGAGGGTATGGAGAAGGACTCCACCCACTTCCCTCTTCTGTCCTCAGTCTCCACATCATCACCACAGTCCTCAGTCTCCTTTGGCCCCACCTCCATCCCTCATCCCGATGGCCTCGCCATGGTCTCCTAAGCCATCAGAGTCATTCAGCTACTTCAGCTCTCCGTCTACACCCTAGTCTATTCTGCCAACAGCTCCATCTCCGTCTGTCATCACCATGGTCCCTTCAGCCAAGCCCCCAGCATGGCTCTTCCCTCCATCGACTCCGCCATGGGCTTTCACCCTGGCTGGGCTCTGGATCCCAGTTTGGCTACTCCTCCTATCAAAGCTATCTTGGATGCTTCTGCCAACGGCTTCTCCCTGGAATGTGCAACCATTTGCTCCTCCCTGGTTCCTCTCATCTTCTCTCCTCATTCTCTCCTCTCCTCATTTACCATTCAGCTTGTTCCTGATATGGCATAATGTGTGCAAAGAGCGCCCCCTTTATAATGACTAAAAAGCTGACATCTCAGTTCATTCTCTGTGTCATAATAAAAGTCCCGCTGCTAGTGTGTTGCGCAATCGCTCCAGCGGCCTCGTTCAGCTCCCACAACACTCGCACCTGCTCTGCTTCATACTAGAGAAACGTTAATAATCGCATCTATGAACATGATTTCTGCCCGAGTCCTATCCCGATTGTTTCCACCGGCTGTGAGGTGAAGACCACATGTCCCAAGATTCCGCGCTCAAACTTGCCATCATCAAGCTACGCCTTTGTTTTGAACAGGCCTCTAGCGACCTCTAGGGGACATAAAATTTTACATATTGCACCTTTAAATTAGTAAGGCTTAAACTGTTGTGACATTGCACGTGTAATAAGTCACCTTAAAATAAAGTGTTACCGTACATTTTTTATGTAAGTACATAGTAGTTACATAGACACCTGGGATCATACGTTATGTATTTTATGTAAGTTGTTATATTTTTATGTCTGGTTTTGTTGATATTGTCAGAAGAAGATAACTGCACATGAAACATTATAATTGTTTCTTAACAGAACATGCATTTTGTTTCTAAAACTGAAGGATTCAGCTGATGGCCTTCCGTTCTTACGACCCTTGGAGTTCATCTGTGAGTCTGAGACTGCATAAGCTCACCCTCGCACACAGAGGTCAAAGGTCAGAGAGCTTATACTTTCACCACCCTGTGATCTGCACTGCAACTCTCAAGATGATCCAGAGCATTCAAAACACACTCCAGTCTTCCTCAGATCGCTCAAGGGCTGAAGAACTGATGGATGCTGTGATTGTTGACTGTGTGTGTGTGTGTGTGTGTGTGTGTGTGTGTGTGTGTGTGTGTGTGTGTGTGTGACTTAGCTAGAGTTTGGGGACATCCGGGGACGTACTCAACTGGGAAAATGATTCATAAAGAAAAATCGATCATGTTTTATGTGCTTGTTTTAAAAAAGGAAGTATTAGAACTGGGTTAGTCTGTAGTCATTATCATCAGTGCACACTTCGGTGACATAATGCTGGAAAAGTACATGGAAAAGTGCTCATCGATGGCACTTACGACCTACCAGGAACCTTCAGAGACAAACAGGACAGTCTCGGCCCACAACAACACATAAAGTGCACCATTTGGCCACAAACATGCCTTATTTTAATGTAAGAGCAGATTGATTGTGGCCATTTGTAACTTGAATGTGTTGAGGCTTCCATCATTTGCTTCAAGTTATTTTATCTGTACAAAGTCCGTTATGCTGCTTGATACTGCAAACTGGTATTTATTATCAAATTATTTAATTTATTACCACAATCATAAACACACTGGTTTGTAGCGCAGATCTTCCAGTTATTTACCTGTAGAAGTCTCGCACATTCACAGAAAAAGCTTACTGCATACATTTGCGTACAAAAATACATTCTCTGAACGTTTTGCTGATGTTCCCATTAAGTTATGAAAACATTATTTCAGAATGTTACCTGAACATTCAAAACATCCAGTTTTAAATGTTTTTTCTTGGTTATACAAACGTTAAGGGAACATTCAATTTTATAATTATGGAACATTATGGGAATGTTACTTTTGATTGTTCTCTGAACATTCTGAAACATTTAAACATTAGTAATAACATTCAAAAAACATCATGAGCGGTGCATAGCCTGGTTTTAAGAACATTATTAAGATTTTGAAAACATTAACAAATATTCTGTTAATGTTACTGGAGGAACCTTTGTTCTTAACTTTGAGAGAACCTTGCCAGAATGTTCCCTGTTAGCTGGGTTCTGGTCTTCTCAATGGTTCCATCTAATGGATAATGAGAAGATGCAGATGATCCCTGCTCCTCTAGACAACGGCGGGACTACCAGAAACACTGAGCGGGATCGTGGGTCTTTGAAGCGATTAGTCGCGGCAGCTTCCTTTGAGTGTAGCAACTGGAAAAATCAAACCCAAGATGACAAAGCCCAGAAGAATACCTGAAAGAGAACAATATGTGCTGCCACATGTATGTGTTGCTTTACACATCCCGGCTGTTTCATCCTCTTCCGATAGCGAGCGTGTCTTCCTGTGAAGCTGAGCGTTGCGTCTGGAGAATCTTTCAGCGGAAAACTGGAGGGTACGGCAAACGCTCAGAGATCTCAGACGAACAGC
Source organism: Megalobrama amblycephala (assembly GCF_018812025.1). NCBI lineage: Eukaryota > Metazoa > Chordata > Actinopteri > Cypriniformes > Xenocyprididae > Megalobrama > Megalobrama amblycephala. The sequence continues at coordinate 2,091,829 of NC_063048.1, read as the reverse complement.
TCAGGGACAAACGCGAGTTGTAGGCCCCGCTTCCCCTTGTAGTCCCACTCTCAGACAAGTGTGCGTTTAGCGGCGCCGCGCTCAGACGTGCGGGCCGGTGGGACGCGCGCGGGTGTGTGTTTATCAGAAGAGAAGCTTTCCTCTGGCGCTCTTCTGGGTGAAGCTCGAGTTAACAAAGCCATCGAGTTTCTGCAAAGGAAGCCGATGAATTACGGTCCCCGAACAAGTTTTAATGAGGCTCCTGGGTCAGCGGTACGCTTCATCGTGCTCCTGTGTCGGAGACTGCTTTAGTATTTCAAATAAAACGGGTTACATTTTAGTTGGGTGTTCTGTGGAAATCAGATGAACATTGATAGTGTGGAAAAAGACAATCATTGTTCATGAACAGATTTAGTTGAGATCAGACCTGGTTAATGTGTTACACACTGAAAGCAGAAGTAAGTTAAAGTCACCATGAAATCAAAATGGACAATTCTTGTTTATTCTAAATGATTTGCTCCCTCTTGCAGCATCTCTTCTCTTCTCTGATGATGAGGGCGGGGCAACCTGTCACTCACATGAGATGCACAAATAGCAAACCACAACCATCCAATCAATTCCCCACGGACAAAATCAAGCCCCGCCCTACATTTGTTCTTGTTCCAGAAGCGTTTCACTTGGATATATGCCACAATAGGAAGGAAACTTACATTTTATGACTTTAATGCTTCTTTCTCCAAATCAAGTTCATGCACAGTATGATATGGAAGAGATCACACTGGTTTGGTGGAAATAAATAGTGAACATGGAAAGAAAATTAACTTTCAGTGATATTATTGACACTGACACTATTGGATGAAAACAAAATTTTAACTGATTGATCTGAATAATGACAGTATTGTCTTCTCTAGCTGCTTTAGCTGAATTGAACTCATTACATAACTGATGAATTTTGCATTAACCATACTTATTTTGAACAATCTGCATTGTATAAAGCACTATAGAAATAAATGCAACTTGAAAAGCCCTAAAACAAAGAAAAATCAAAACATATTTTAGCTGCATTCTATCTTCTGTTTAGAGAATTATTGTTGGCATTGATGTCATCATTTCGATTAGACAGTGAACAGGCTCAGAGAGAACCAGGATCCGCGATTCAAACTCTGATGTTACAGATATAAGAGCTCATAAACAGCTCAGTCCTCATGAAATCATTGGTAATATGATAATTACCAATGTATTATATACTTATATTGTTTGCCATTTGTGTTCTTTAAATGTCTAAAATCTAATGAAAATGAATGAAATCAGCTGATAGAGAGGCTCCAAAAAGAGTAGATTTGGTACTTTAATTTTTTCATCTTTCTTTGTTTTTCTGCCTTGCAGAAAAACATTAAGACTCACTGTAATGAATTGCTGTAAAAATTACAGCAATATTTTACAGCCGATGGCTGTATTTTAATAATACAGCATATTGCTGTAAATTGCAATGAATTCCGGGGGCGTGGCGGTTTGAATCAAATTTACAGAATATTGCTGTAAATTTCAAATATACAGAGGCATTGTGGGATCTCCAACGGTCAAGATTCGAGTAGCAGCAAGAGGAGTGATTTACAACTGTGGTAAGTGACTTATTATTTCATTTCCCCCTCAGTCTTTGGTAAATATGTATGTATTTACATTCGCAATTCATATTGGTAACCCCGGATTGACGCATCCTCCGTCCGCGGGGCGCGAAGCAGACTTGCGCGGGGTTTTCCTCAGCGCGATCGCGGTAGGATCTCACACATTCCCCGGCGCTTTAGCATAGCGGCTGTGGGCCGAAAATTAATAATTAGAAACAGTTGGAATTCACGAGAACTTTGTGTTCATCAGCGCACTTGGTCGTGATTATTTTATGGCGTAAATCACATTTGTACAGGCAGACAGTCATCTGTTAACACGGGCCGAAACGAAAAAGCCTCGCGACGCGATCAGGCCGCTCACGGAGGATGTGTCACGCAAAATGGTGCTGCTTCATGCTGTTAACGTAACCAATGTGATGTATTTGTGGACATTTGCTAACTTAAGGTAATGCAAACACTTTAACATCTCTGTTTGATTTCAGTTTGCCTTGTATAGTTAATGTATTAACGTACCATTACGAAAACAAATCTTTTTTAACTTGAAATGAAATGTGCTATTTACAGATATGAACAAACTGATCATCCTGTACTTTTCTTTTAGATGTACATTTTATATCTATTGAGGCCTTTAACACAACTACAAACTATTTGTTTCTCAACTAGATTAGACATTTATTTTTTAGGGTGAATGTTTTAGATGTCTCTCTATTTGACCCTGGCAAACAAATTAGTTAAATAAGGTGTTGATTAGTGGGACATCTAAAACTTTCTGGGAGGTAAGTATTCAGGACTGGAGTTGTAGGCTAATACTGCTCTACCACATGGTATAATTTCATAAACATGATTACATGCCTCAAAAGCTAAAACCAATCTGAATTCCTGACCCTTTATGCACTTTGTAGGTATTTATCTGGAGAGAGGAACAAAGACGAAAGGAAAAGTGCCATCTAAAACAACAGGCAGACAGTTCAGAAGAAACGGGTTGCGTTCAACCTACATGTGGCCACTCTTCTGTGCAAAGTGATGGATTTTCAGTGGAATTTCTGAAATGTAAGAAATACACACACACACCAAGATCTATTTTTCCTTTTATTATATACTTTTATTATTCTATATCTGTATCTGACTGTATCTATCATCCCTCTATCAGTCTCTTAGGGTGCGTTCACACTTGTCATGTTTGGTTCGATTAAAACGACCCCTGGTGCGGTTGCTCGGTTAGTGCGGTTCATTTGAACATATGTGAACGCTGCCATCCGAACCCCGGTGCGCACCAAACAAGCGGACCGAGACCGCTGAAAAGATGGGTCTCGGTCCGCTTCCAAACGAACTCTGGTGCGGTTCGAATGATATATGAACGCAACATGGACCAAAGACATGTAACCGAACCAAAAAAAGGAAGATGAGACCGTAAAAAGGACAGAAACCTCACGCATGTCGTTTTTTCTCGTCATAGACGCGAGTTTTCTCATCACAGGCATCAGACGCGCATCTCCACACAGCAGATCATTTGTGTGTGTGACGGATGGATTCCTGCCGGTGTTTTGACTGCCTTACACATTTTATAAGCTCTTCACTAGTTCCCAACTGGCCAAAATACCATCACATGCAGGCTACGCCCCGCTACGCACACACAACGAGCGCATTTACCTCAGCAAACAGCATTGTTTTGGATGTTCGGTAAGTTCCGTCTCAAAATAGGCAATACGTCATAAAATCCGACCAATCACGTTGTGAATGTATCCCTGTGCCTTTAGGTTCGGTATCTTTTGGTTCGGTGATAAAATTCAATTATGTTGGAAACGACATGTTCCCTCTTAACTTCATGAGATGCATTTGATAGCCATAAAGAAGCACAAAGCAAGACTTCATTTAAATCACTTTCTGAAGTGCATGATTAAACTCATGGGCGCTCAGCTCTTCTGCGCCAGTCATGTAAATGTCATCATGTGTACAATGACTCTAGATGGCATCATGACAATACTCTATTTTAGAAATAAATCATGTTTTTTTTTCTATGGCCGCTATAAAAAAAAAACTTGTTGCTGCTACTTTTCTTCTTGTTCTGCATTATGGAGATATTTTACACAGGAAAAAAGTGTTTCATCACTACAGATATGCAAAAGTTGAATGGCCTGCTGTGTTTTTTGTTTTGTTTTTTTCTTGTTTGTCATTTGTGGATGTCCATTTGTGATTAGAAACACCTGGCTGTGAATATTTAAATGTCTGTTTGCTATCTAGCAAGGTGTGTGTGAAGTTGTTCTGTTGTTTTTGTTCTTGCTCTTGCAGGAATGGGCACAGGTGGCAGGTGCCCTTGGTTTGGAACTTCTACACCACCAGATCCTCGCTATGTTCTTCTGTTTTGTGGTCATGGATGCGATCGTCTGCGTTTGAATGTTTCTTCTTTTTTTTTATATATATTCCCCTAGATATTTATAATAAAATATTTTTGCAATGTATTTCTTTTGTGATCGCCCTTTTTTGCTGCAGTTATGAGCCGAACTGTAACAAAATTGGGGGCCTTTCGGTATCTGAACCTGGGACCTATCTGCCGCTGTACTGTATCTCTCTGGTTATCTGGGAGGTCTATAAGGGCTTAAAGGAACTTGGCTTTTAGTTGAAGCACGAAGTCTAGGTCTAACACTGCTATTTCCAGTGTATTCCTGAAGTGTGGATCTGCGTGTGGTTTGTAATATTGCTCAGGTTTACTGGCAGCAGGAAGTCTGACACACAATATGACTTTCAAATATGCTGCATCCCAATTCGCCTACTTCTACTACGCCCTAAAAGTATGTACTCTTTCTGTGAACAAAAAGTACTTACTTTTGAGTGTGTAGCAAAAGAGTAGACAAGCTTTGGGGCATAATATCACGTCATACAATTGTGTTTTTGCTCTCTGTCGCATCCTGTCACCGTAAACTGCCCTGTCAATCATCTTACATCCTCCACATTTCATTTAGTTCATTTCCTACCGTATCGGAGAAAAATAAAGCACGTTGATCTGCAGTCGCGGGTCTTTCATGTGGAGAACTCTCCTCATATTAATGCATAATGATGCATTTAAACTCTCACTGTCAGTCGCGCATATCCGCCATGTTTTGTAGTTTTTTTTAACACTTTTTACTCGTGTTTGTAGTTCTGAACTGAATCCTCGTCCAAAGCGCAATGGGTTGTGGGCAATATTAGCCTTTATAGTGTGCACGGATCCACACTTCGAGGATCTACTGGAAATAGTAGACCATCCGGGGACTTTTGACATACTATGCTTTGGGACACACTTATTTTAATCTCACATACTAATTAGGATGGATAGTACGGACATTGGGACGCAGGGATAGTCCTCTTAAATGCCTGTGTGCATCATGCAGTGTTTTCCTAGAGCCAGCAGGTGGCACTGTGTGCTTAGGCCTGTCATCACTGCTCACAGCTATAAATAATTTCTCTTCATATTTCACCAGAAGGCTTGGCCCGCCTGCTACAGATTTTTTGTTTGAAATTAAATTATTTTCACTAAGAAATCTTAAATTGAATTTGCACTGCTATTGCAGTTTACATATTGGAATGACAAATTCATTTGTTTATCAATCCATGTACTGGGTTGAAAATGAAAGCATCAATGAATCAAATGAGTATAATTGCTATTTTATATTTCTGTTTACTGGGTTACTGAAATATGGTAGAGGTCAGATGGGGTCTGTTATATATTTAATATGGGCTTGTTATGTCAAGATGGTGTGATAATATGTACTAAAACCTTCATATGCAGTTACTCAGCTTTTGCTTGTGACTTTGGTAAATTACGGACTTGAGAATATATATATATTGTGAATATCTAGAAGTGCTACGCAATGAATTGTGGGCCATGATCATTTACCCTTTGACTGGAAACGGACTCTAATCATCATCAATCATGTTCACTTCACTACGAGCCTCACACCTGCAAACTTGGGAATAATATCCCTCTTTTTCTTGCAATTCACTTCTTTGACTATAAGATGATATTTTCTCATGTTATATGTTTTTGTCTCACAATCTACCAACTAAGATCATTTCATTGTGCAACTGACAGCAGACGAGCATTACGTTAATCGCAGTTATGTGAGAATGTCTCTGCCTAGTTCAGATGATCTTCTGGCCAGCTGTAGCTCAAGTCCAGATCTGATCCTGTCTGTTCTGTGGTGGAGACACTCTCCAGTTCTTCCTTTACTGTTTACAAGTGGAAATCAGGTGGAAATTGAAGTGGATATCAAAGAACATGAGACAATAAAGTTGCGTCCTAATTTGCATTCATAATATGCACTATAAATGATGTACTTCACTGGTGATATGAAAGTAAACTGGGGTACAAAACTCAAAACGGGAAACGTGCGATTCAAACATGGAAATAAACAACAACAAAAAAAGAGAGAACAAAGAAAGATTCTGCACTATTTGTAGTCAAATAAAAGTAAATTTGTGACACTGATCATGTCAACTTCTTTGAACAAACTTGTAGAGCTCATGTATCCCAAATGCTTATTGAACAGGACGTTAAAGGCCTGTTCATACCAAAATCACTAACTATAAAGATAACTATAATGATAAGCAGACGATATTGTTCTGTTTATTATAAGTGCAATGCGGTTTTGTCGTCTGTTGCTTTAAATGCTCAAGCTCTTGGTGGATTCTGATTGTTAATGGCCACTCAGCGACACCGATCAGGCATAACATTATGAGCACCTTCCTAATATGGTGTTGGTCCCCTTTTGCTGCCAAAACAGCCCTGACGCGTCGAGGCATGGACTCCTCTAGGCTCCTGAAGGTGTGCTGTGGTATCTGACACCAAGATGTTAGCAGCAGATCCTTTAGTCCTATAAGTTGTGAGGTGGAGCCTCCATGGATCGGACTTGTTTGTTCAGCACATCCCACAGATGCTCGATTGGATTGAGATCTGGAGAATTTGGAGGCCATGTCAACATCTCAAGCTCGTTGTTGTGCTCCTCGAACCATTCCTGAATCATTTTTGCTTTGTGTCAGGAGCATTATCCTGCTGAAAGAGACCACAGCCACCAGGGAATACCGTTTCCATGAAAGGGTGAACATGGCCTGCAACAATGCTAAGGTAGGTGGTACGTGTCAAAGTAACATCCACATGGATGGCAGGACCCAAGGTTTCCCAGCAGAACATTCCCAAAGCATCACACTGCCTCCGCCGGCTCGCCTTCTTCCCATAGTGCATCCTGGTGCCATGTGTTCCCCATGTAAGAGATGCACACGCACCCGGCCATCCATGTGATGTAAAATAAAACATGATTCATCAGACCAGGCCACCTTCTTCCATTGCTCCGTGGTCCAGTTCTGATGCTCACGTGTCCACTGTTGGCTCTTTCGGCAGTGGACAGGGGTCAGCATGGACACCCTGACTGGTCTGCAGCTATGCAGCCCCATACACAACAAACTGATGCACTGTGTATTCTGACACCTTTCTATCAGAACCAGCATTAACTTCTTGAGCAATTTGAGCTACAGTAGCTCGTCTGTTGGATCGGACCACACGGGCCAGCCATCAATGAGCCTCGGCCGCCCATGACCCTGTTGCCGGTTCACCACTGTTCCTTTCTTGGACAGGAATAACTAATAACATTATAACTAAAACTGCTGCACTTTTGGACATGGGCTCATTTGTTTATGAGATATATACAATCATATACAGTTTTACAACATAACCGCTGCTCAGGTTGCATTATTAATTCTTGAAGAACGATGATGGAGAGCAGATCATTTGAAGAAATGTGATGCAAACAATGGACAATATATCAATATTTCATGGATTTAATGCTTTTGTAGACAAAAAGTACTGTTTTTTGTTTTTCAGTGAACACTCATGGACATTTTACCCAAGTGCCACGAATAGGATTCATCTCACGATCGCTATTTCATTATAAGGTTTGAAATCCCGTTATGAATTGCCTTCAGTTCCACAAATCTGTATTTTTATAACATTTAAAGCTCTTTTCATGTAGTCACGATGGTGTACTCTGTGTCATGTTTATCAAAATAAAACTGATAAAAACGTAGACCCCACTACACTGGTATTTAAATATGCTTATGTTGAACTTTATTCTTGTAAAAACAAACACTATAAAGTATTAAATGAAAATGTCTCTGAAACATTAGTGTATTAGTCAAATACTGCATTTATTTCACTTAAGCTGTGATAAAGAATGCAAACGCAGCACACAAGTGTCACTACGAGAAGCAGAAATTGTCCGTTTTCACGTCTTCGTTTTCAGCTCCTCCACGCCTGTACGCGGATACTCTCGCCAGTCGGTTGCATCCAGCCACAGTCAATATCAAACAATGCTGTTTTCAAAGCTTTCCATGTCTTTTCATGTATAGAAAACAAGAAATAGGTATGTCTATACTATTTTAAAAATAAGACAAGAAACATGAACATGAGCACAAAACCAAAATTATACATGACAAAGACATTGTGCTTGATTACTTTAATCAGTCTTTAGTTACCCCAAGGCTTTATGTCTTTTTTTTTTTTTTTTGCAACTTATTTCAATATTGTGATAATATCATATACCGTGATAAAAGCTTAAGCAATTAATTGCAACATGAAAATGTGATACCGTCACATGCCTACCTACCTTTCTATGTATTTTACAGCAAAAAATATATTGAACATACTGAAATGGAAAGTAATTACAGATTGACAATTTCAAATGTTATCTTTTCTCAGAGAAGAGTTTTTTGTGCAGTTTAAGTAAAGGAATAAACTCCTTTGAACAATTTTTTAAGAATTGTATTAGTATCCTACACTTTTTGTGAAGACTTTCAAAGTAATTAATAAAATGAGATCACATCAAATCAGTCACAAGAGAGTTCCAAGTACACATATACAATAAGCTGTCATTACTTAATTTTTTTCAAGGCAACAGGTTTCCTCAATTTAATTAAGTAGACAGCTCAGAAAAATCTATTAGTTTTAAATAGATTGACATTTTTAAGTAATTGCAATTTAATAAGATTAAGTTAGTCTGACTTAAAATAAAAAGTTATCACAACACAGTTTTCTTTTGTTTCAATAACTTTTACTTGTCAGAGTAACTTGGAGTTTTCAAGTTTACATAACTTAATTTTTTCAGTTACACATAGTTAATGAGTTCAGGTTTCCACAATTTTTTTTTTTTTTTAAGTAAAGTCAACTGATCATTTTTTACAGTGTGTAAGTTGTAAATGAAATATACAGGCAAGCAGGAATAAAACACTGACTTCATCCCATGCAGCAAGAAATATGTTCTTAGAATGTTTTGCTAACTTTCCATTAAAGGTGCCGAAGAACATGTTTTCAAAAGATGTAATATAAGTCTTAAGTGTCCCCTGAATGTGTCTGTGAAGTTTTAGCTCAAAATACCCCATAGTTTTTTTTAATTAATTTTTTTAACTACCTATCATTATAAATGCGCCGATGGGTACGCGGCTCCTTTAAATCTCGTGCTACACGCCCCAAGAGCTTGCGCTTGCCTTAAACATCATAAACAAAGTTCACACAGCTAATATAACCCTCAAAATGGATCTTTACAAAGTGTTCGTCATGCAGCATGTCTAATCGCGTAAGTATAGTATTTATTTGGATGTTTACATTTGATTCTGAATGAGTTTGATAGTGCTCCGTGGCTAAAGCTAACATTACACACTGTTGGAGAGATTTATAAAGAATGAAGTTGTGTTTATGAATTATACAGACTGCAAGTGTTTAAAAATGAAAATAGTGACGGCTCCGTGTATATTGTAATAAACGATGGTAACTTTAACCAGTACATTAGCAACATGCTAACGAAACATTTAGAAAGACAATTTACAAATATCACTAAAAATATCATGATATCAATGATCATGTCAGTTATTATTGCTCCATCTGCCATTTTTCACTATTGTTCTTGCTTGCTTACCTAGTCTGATGATTCAGCTGTGCACAGATCCAGACGTTAATACTGGCTTGTCTAATTCTTGAACATGGGCTGGCATATGCAAATATTGGGGGCGTACATATTAATGATCCCGACTGTTACGTAACAGTCGGTGTTATGTTGAGATTCGCCTGTTCTTCAGAGGTCTTTTAAACAAATGAGATTTATATAAGAAGGAGGAAACAATGGAGTTTGAGACTCGCTGTATGTCATTTCCATGTACTGAACTCTTGTTATTCAACTATGGCGAGGTAAATTCAATTTTTGAATCTAGGGCACCTTTAAGTTATGAAAACTGAAGTTTTCTGCAATACAACTGCATTTTTACTGCTGTTGAACTTCAATGTACTGCAGTTGTACTGTGATTATACTTCATTGCAAATTTATGGTTGTGCTTAATTATACTACAGTTATACAACTTTACTGCAGTTGTTACTCTAGTGTCACAGACACGTCAGGTTCCAACGTCACCCAATCACAGCGCGCACCTTCTCCAGAATACTGATCACCGCCACCTGCACCTCATCACTCTCCTCATCAACAGCACTATAAAGCACTCACGCACACAGCACTCCACGTCCGGTCTCGTTTGCATACCCTACATGTTTATGCTTACCTCAAGGACTCCTCTTCGCATACCTACCTGTCTTCATCGTGTCGATTCCCATTGTGTGCCTTGTCTGCTCCGTGAGTGTGTTCCCGTCAGCTTCCAAGTGCTCCAACGATCTCCAGTCTCCAGCGTCTAACTCCCTGTAAAGAAAAGGACAGTAACTATCCCACGTATTATCAGTTCAAGTCAAACTATTACCAGTTCTCTCACCTGTTTCATTCTCCTTGCTCTCCTGTGGTCAAAATAAAAGACTGTGTTACGCTATACCTGTGTCTGTCCTCCGTCTACTGTAACAGAAGACCGGACCAACACCGCTGACCCAGGATGAGCCAACCCGACCCCTTTCAGGATTTGGTGGATGCGCTCCGGCGCACGCTGACCATCCATCCATCGCCACCATCTCCAGTTCCTCCATCTTCACCTGCACCAGCACCAGCTAGCCCCACAGAGCATGTCAACACACCTCCTTCACTGCCGCCGTACGCCAGTCCCATGGCCAAACCGGCGCCCTACTCAGGATCGGCGGAGGATTGCAGCGGGTTCCTGCTGCAATGCACACTGGTCCTGGAGATGCAGCCGCACCTGTACCCGAGTGACACCGCCAAAATAGCGTTCATTATCTCTCAGCTCAGTGGCAAAGCATTGAAGTGGGCCGATTCTATCTGGTCCCAGCAGGGCGCTGTAACCCAATCCTACTCGTCGTTTATTTCCCACTTCCGGGAGGTATTCGGGAAACCCATCACAGACTCTTCAGCTGGTGAGAAACTCTATAATTTGAGACAAGGATCTATGTCCATTTATGATTATGCTTTGCAATTCAGAACGCTTGCAGCCCTCAGCGGATGGAACGAACAAGCCCTGATAACGAACTACCGGCAAGGATTGGAACCTCGGGTGCGGCTGCAACTCGCTGCATGTGAGGACAACATCGGCCTAGAAAAGTTCATCCAGCTCTCCATCCGCTGCGCCACTCGCATGCAGGCGTGCCTCCAAGAGCACCAGGACCAGTTCTTCTCCACCGTGCCACTCTGCCGATCCGAACCCGTCAGCACTCCAGAACCAGCTCAAGAACCCATGGATGTAGAAAACTCTCGTCTATCCTATGAAGAACGTCGCCGCCGCCTCACCCTTCGTCTCTGTCTCTACTGTGGTGAACCGGGGCATGTGATTGCAGCATGCCCCACACGACCGCCGCGACCCCTGGTGAGTGCCATTATTTCTGCTACTCGTAAAATGAAACAACTCACTACTGCCGTCAATCTTACTGCCGCCAATGTTTCCCTTACAGTGGTCGCGCTCATCGACTCGGGGTCCGCCGGCAACTTCATCTCTGGTGCCCTCTGTCGTCAACTCCGTATCAAGACCTCTCCGTCTCCGACCATCTACAAGATCTGCTCCATAACCGGCCGACCCCTGAGCCGTAAGCGCGTCCGCTCCGTGGCAGGTCCTGTTAACATTCAAGTTGGGCTTCTACATCAAGAAGAGGCGCATCTGCTGGTTCTGGAGGACTCCACCGCTGACGTGGTTCTGGGGCGCCCCTGGTTGGAGCAGCACAATCCGACCATCTCCTGGAAGACGGGCGAAGTCCTGAAGTGGGGCGACACTTGCTTCAAGCACTGTTTGACGGATCTGCCAGTTCCACCAATCTCCTCACCTGATCTCTCTCTCTGCGCCACGTCCATCGAAAGTCCTGTTGAACAACGTTCTGTTGAAATCCCTGAGTGTTACGCCCCCTTCAGCGACGTATTTTGCCCTCAGCGGGCTTCCAAGCTGCCTCCACACCGGCCATGGGATTGTGCCATCGACCTGCTTCCGGGTGAACCAGTGCCCAAGGGAAAGATCTACACTCTTTCCATCCCGGAGGAGAAGGCCATGGAGGATTACATCAAGGAAGCCCTCGCCCAAGGTTACATCAGGCCGTCTACTTCCCCTGCTGCTTCCAGTTTCTTCTTTGTGGCTAAAAAGGACGGAGGCTTGCGGCCCTGTATTGACTACCGTGCACTCAACAAAATAACTGTGAAATTCCGTTACCCCCTTCCTCTCGTCCCAGCTGCCCTAGAACATCTCCGTGGTGCCACTGTGTTCATGAAGTTGGACCTCCGTAGCGCGTACAACCTCATCCGGATACGTGAGGGGGACGAGTGGAAGACCGCATTCATCACCCCTACTGGCCACTACGAGTACTTGGTCATGCCGTATGGACTAGTCAACGCCCCCTCCGTATTCCAGGACTTCATTCATGAGGTGCTCCGGGAGTTTCTCCACCGGTTTGTCCTGGTCTACATAGACGACATTCTCATCTACTCCCGGAGCCAGGCCGAACATCGCCAACACGTTGCGGAGGTCCTCACCCGCCTTCGCCAATACCATCTGTTCCTCAAGGCCGAAAAATGCACTTTCCATCAACCTACCGTTTCATTCCTGGGATATAACATCGACCACAGTGGCATCCGGATGGACGAGAGGAAGGTGGAATCCATAACCAACTGGCCAGAACCCACCACCATAAAAGAACTCCAGCGTTTCCTCGATTTCTCAAATTTCTACAGACGTTTCATCAAAGGTTACAGCTCTATCGCCCATCCACTCACCAGTTTACTCCGCAACCAGCCCAAGTCTCTGTCCTGGACCCCGGCAGCCACCAACGCCTTCAACCAGCTCAAAGAAGCCTTTACCACCGCTCCCTTACTCGTACATCCTGACCCAGAGAAACAATTCATTGTTGAAGTGGACGCGTCTACCACTGGAGTGGGAGCGGTGTTATCGCAGCAGCAGGGGACCCCAAGTAGACTCCATCCATGCGTCTTCTTCTCCCGCAAGCTCAGCCCGGCGGAAGTCAACTATTCCATCGGAGACAGGGAACTTCTAGCGGTCAATCTTGCCTTGGAAGAGTGGAGGCATTGGCTGGAGGGAGCCAAACATGCTTTCCTAGTATTAACGGATCACAAAAACTTGGAGTACCTTCGCTCTGCGAAAAGATTGAACCCTAGACAAGCTCGCTGGGCCATGTTTTTCTCCCGCTTTAACTACACGATCTCCTTCCGCCCTGGTACGAAGAATGTAAAAGCGGATGCTCTCTCCCGTCTACATGCCCCTGAGGAAAAGACTGAGGAACCAGAACCCATCATTCCTAGCTCCCTCATCGTGAGTCCCATAACATGGTCAGAGGAGACCATTCCCTCCTCCAATGCCTCCACTAACCCTCCGCCGGGCTGTCCACCAGGCTTGCTCTATCTTCCACGGACACGACGCACTCCCACCATTCACTCAGCCCACACGTCACTTGGCACTGGTCACCCGGGGGCCAATGAGACCCTCTCGTTGCTGAAAGAACGCTTCTGGTGGCCAGGGATGGCGGCCGACGTCAGAAGGTACGTGCAGGGCTGCAGGGAGTGTGCCATCTCCAAGTCTCCTCGTCATCTGCCAGCTGGGAAACTCCTTCCGCTGCCCGTTCCAGATCGCCCCTGGTCACACCTAGGAGTGGACTTCATATCTGATCTCCCTGTCTCAGACGGATACACCACCATCCTAGTTGTTGTGGACCGGTTCTCATGTCGTTTAATTCCACTTCCTGGATTACCTACTGCAATGGAGACCGCCGAAATACTCTTCAACCAAGTCTTCAGATATTTCGGAATTCCAGAGGATATCGTCTCCGACCGAGGGCCTCAATTCATATCCCGTGTATGGAAGTCCTTCTACTCACTCCTAGGTGTGGCCGTCAGCCTAACATCTGGATATCACCCCCAGTCGAACGGGCAGACGGAAAGGAAGGTTCAGGAGATTGGCCGCTTCCTCCGTACCTTCTGTCATGACCACCAGGACTCTTGGAACCAGTTCCTGGGTTGGGCCGAGTACGCCCAAAACTCTCTCCGACAGTCAACTACTGGGCTTACACCGTTTCAATGTGTACTCGGTTACCAACCCCCACTGTTCCCCTGGGATGGGGAACCCTCCAACGTTCCGGCAGTGGATTACTGGTTCCGAGAGAGCGAGAGGGTCTGGGACTCAGCACACCACCAGCTGCAACGAGCCCTGCGCAGACGCAGAATGGTAGCCGACCTCCGACGTTCCAACACCCCGGTCTTCCAGCCTGGTCAGATGGTCTGGCTATCCACCGTGACATCAGACTGCGTCTGCCCTGCAGAAAGCTGAGTCCCAGGTTCATTGGCCCATTCCCCATCGTCAAGCAGGTCAACCCGGTCACCTATCAACTCCGCCTTCCACAAGGGTACCGTATACATCCAACTTTCCATGTGTCACTCCTCAAAGCTCACCATCCCTCTGTTCTTCCCACAGGACCTGACGTGGCTCCCGCCGAACCCCCCTTCCACTCATCCTGGAGGACGGAGCTGCGTACGAGGTTCGAGAGATCTTGAACTCCCGGCGTCGTGGTGGTCAGCTTGAATACTTGGTGGATTGGGAAGGATATGGTCCCGAAGAACGCTCCTGGGTCCCAAGGAACGACATCTTAGATCCCAGTTTACTCCAAACCTTCCACGACAGTCACCCTGAGAAACCGGCACCGCGGGGAAGAGGACGACCACCACGGCGTCGGGGTTCTCGGCCCTCTGGAGCGGGCTGTGGAGGGGGGGTACTGTCACAGACACGTCAGGTTCCAACGTCACCCAATCACAGCGCGCACCTTCTCCAGAATACTGATCACCGCCACCTGCACCTCATCACTCTCCTCATCAACAGCACTATAAAGCACTCACGCACACAGTACTCCACGTCCGGTCTCGTTTGCATACCCTACATGTTTATGCTTACCTCAAGGACTCCTCTTCGCATACCTACCTGTCTTCATCGTGTCGATTCCCATTGTGTGCCTCGTCTGCTCCGTGAGTGTGTTCCCGTCAGCTTCCAAGTGCTCCAACGATCTCCAGTCTCCAGCGTCTAACTCCCTGCAAAGAAAAGGACAGTAACTATCCCACGTATTATCAGTTCAAGTCAAACTATTACCAGTTCTCTCACCTGTTTCATTCTCCTTGCTCTCCTGTGGTCAAAATAAAAGACTGTGTTACGCTATACCTGTGTCTGTCCTCCGTCTACTGTAACATCTAGTTATCAATACAATATACGGCAGTTCTTTTTTGTAAGGGCAACCAAAATTCCCCAGAGGCAAGAAGCCTCCAAGTGACATTCATTTCACACCTGTTAATAATGGTCTTATTCATTTCACAGCCACCTGTCATCTACTGGAAAAATCCCAGACTAAACAAAATGTGCTTAGTGGCCAAGATAATTTCACAGTTACGTTTGATCCTTGTAATCACTGTCACGTAGGCCATGAGGCCTTCTGGCTTTTATAGTAGGCAAACTAATTATACAATTGTTTTCTATAGGATAAATAAATATTTATTCACAGCCTGCAGACCAGAGCCGGGCCGCACAGGTCGCTCCGCCCCATAACTACTCTGATTGGCTTGATCGTTTTTCATTGGCATACATGATAGAAAATGTGTTTGTAGGACGGAGCATATGTCGTTCAAATCTATATGAACTGGAAAAGCTGTGCAGTTTCACAAAGACTTCATAATACACAGAAGACAAAAAAGAACTGTGTCTCGCAATGTCCCTGAAATTATTGTTTTGCTAAATTAAGCTGGTATTTAGGCTAATGCATAAACAACCCCACAACATTTAAAGCTGCTGTCCATAACGTTTTTGGTTAAAAATGTTCCAAAATCAGTTATTGAGCAAATACATAACAAGCCAGTGTTCAAAACTATCTCCTTATCTTAGCCCGATTCACAACGGTAAGCTTGTGATAATGTTTTATAATAAAATCAGTACTTATTTGGATCAGTAGTCTAAAGTGAATAACATGATAACTCTCTAGTAACTACTGAAGTCTTTGGAAACTTTTGAGGTTTTTGTAAAGTATTGGATA
The DNA here is from genome assembly GCF_018812025.1 of Megalobrama amblycephala. NCBI lineage: Eukaryota > Metazoa > Chordata > Actinopteri > Cypriniformes > Xenocyprididae > Megalobrama > Megalobrama amblycephala. Next base: position 2,075,761 of record NC_063048.1, on the reverse strand, counting down.
GTAATAACTCAAGAGTTCCTATATAACTCTAAAGTAACTACTTCTTATTTGGATCAGTATTTTAAAGTGAAGATCATAGTAACCCACTAGTAATTACTTAAGTGTTACCAAATAAATCATAAGGAATTACTGTACAAAAACCTCAAAAGTTTACAGTGACTTCAGTAGTTACTAGAGAGTTATCATATTTCTCACTTTAGAATACTGATCCAAATAATTAGTAATTCCTTCTTAAGTATTTGATAATACTTCAGTCATTACTAGTGTGTTACCAAGACCTTTACTTTAGAATTAATTATACATTATGCATTATTCATGGTAATTATGAACCTGTATATAGTAGTTCTTAGTAGTTCTCTGGGAGGAATGAAAAAAACAGTAGTTACTGATTAATTAATAGTGAACTACCACCTTCAACTGAGCACTATTACTTACTAATCCATTCATCAGAGTTACTTGATAGTTAATAGTAGTTACTATAGTGTTAATAATGCATTACTCATTTGTTCCTGTGTAGTTATTCATTAATGAAGGATCAATATTTCTAAAGTGTTATCGATTAAACTTGCTGCAGTTAGCAAGCAAGTCAAGTGAACAATAAACACTTAACACATTTGGTATAATGTCTGAATGTCTTTTAAGCGTTCCTGTGAAGTTCACTTAATTTTTAGGATTTAACTTCAATTTTACTTTAGCTGCACGTTTAATCTGACTCCAATTTCAAATGATTATTAGTTTTAGATTGTGTTTCTAATTAGGAATTAATCATAACTATTGGTTATGTATTCATTTACATATTTGATTATTCTGGGTATCCCGTATTTTCAATTATTGACTTAATGACGTAATTTTACTCTTATTCTTAGATTTAAGAAAAAGTGTGATTTATAAAGGTTCCTAAGTGTCAAGACTAGGTCTCAGCTCCTAAATTATTTAAGAGAGCTGTAGAGGTGTCTTAACCTAGTTAGGAGTAGCAAGATTGCAGCAAAGAAGAGGAGACACGTGCTTTCCAATGAAGATATGATGTATTGGAGTTATATGATGACATGGAGTTGATAAAATGATATAAACTTGATTGTCAATTCTTTTTGTAACTGACCTAATAAGAAATGTAATAACTTTAAATAAATGTAATAAAAATTACTTAAACAATAATTAATATGTTTAATACATTTTAATACATTTAAATGTGCTGTATGTGATTTCTCAAATTTGTTGTTGAACGCTGTTGATATCTGAAATCAACCCAAACAAACACACCCCTCTCTTCATTGCGCCACCTCCAAAACTCACACTCCAATCCTAACCAGCCTGATCCGAGTCAGTCTCGAACCCCAGCTGAAATTTAATTTCATTATCACATATGAAACAATTGACTCCAAGCACAGCTAGTTGATGTGCTTACATCTTTTAACACATTTTTAAAAGTTGAATTAAGTTGAATTAAGGTTGAAGATGTCAGTTTTCATATGGCTGGACATCACATTTGGCCTCTACTCTATGGCAGTTCATTGACTGTCTGACTGACAATCAAACCATGCAGCAAAATCAAGCCACTTTTATGTTGACTGTGGGTTTCCCTGGAGTTGTTGGAGCCGTTGATGAACTCATGACACATCATTGCTCTAACTGTAAATGAGGAGACATATATCAATAGAAAAAGATTCACACCATCAATACTAATGTGTGATAATTTTGCACAATGCAAAGCTATTGCTTTTAAATCAATTTAAATTAGATAACGTTTGCGTTTTTTAATTATTATTATTGTTATTATAGTTTTTTTATAATAACATTGAATGACTGGTGTTGTGCTGCTGTGACTTCACCCTTCCAGGCTCGCTATTGGCTGATCAGAGGTTAAGGGCGGCCATTTTGAATTGACATCATTGTAGTCCTTAGTTCACAACACTTAAGTCAGCACTTAAGAATCCGTCTTACACTTTACTAAAAGTTGCTTTTAGCTTCTTTATAAAAGTCTCGTACTCTTAGAAAACTCCTACTCTTTACTAAGAATTTTTTGACATTTAAGTCAAAACTTAAGACTATTCTTAAGAGCATTTCTGAGATGTTTTATACATACGGGCCCTGATGTTGACTTTGATCGTCACACGTGTATCTCCTTGATTGTTGTCCTTCCTCAAATAGTGCAAATTAAAACAATAAAACAATCTTGGCAAAGAGAGCCTGCTACAAATTTCCCCAAATGGCTGCTCTGCCACCTTCCCTACCCAGACCAGAACAAAAGGAATGTAAATATTTACTACACCGACACCTGGTTTTGGGGAAGAGAGGGTTATCAAATATTACACTTCCTATCATGTATGCCTATGAAAGACAAGCCAATAAGAGCAGGTATGGGATGGAGGGACACGTGCTGCCCTGCCCCATTCTCAATAAATTCTAAGGAGCACTGCCATTTCACAGAACATACATGGCAATCATGGTGTCAAGAGCATTGTTTCGGCTGATTCTCTGCTGTTTTATCGATGTCTCCTACCTTTATCAACCCATTCATCCCAGTAATGGACTTGGTGTGTGTCGTAAGAACTCAGGTTTGACAGCGCTGGAGGTTCTACCAGGTGGAGGCTGGGATAACCTGCGCAACATAGACATGGGACGGGTGATGAATCTGAGCTATTCCCATGTCTATCTCATTCCAAATGAAGTCTTTGTTATTCCACAGAAGGTGAGCGGAGTGGAGACAAACTCTGAGATCATCATGTCATGGCTGAACCAAACAAGCTCTATGTCAAGCTCCATTAACGCTGATGCTTCTTTCCTTTCTGTGCTTAACGGAAAATACTCTGAAGAAAACAAACACATGAAAATCCACCAAGTGAGGGATAAATCTGTAACATCACGGGTTCAGGTAAGTCAAAACCACAATATTTGGCTATTGTTTACTAATTTTCTTATTAATTTGCTGAAGATAAATTTGTAATAACTTTACATTTTTTTATGCCAGCATTGTGTTTTAATTTCAAATATGCAGTATACTTAGAAACCAGTGTTGTGCAGTGGTGTTCTGAAATGAGGAGGCACTTTTTTTTTATGAATCATTCATGTGCATTACTCTTAAAATTGACACATCTTCCTTGTTAAATGAACATTACATTACAGTACATCAAAAAAGAAAAAAAGAAACCAAATACAATTCTCTTTTGTAATTTTACCTTAACAATATGTTGTAATAAACATTATATTTATCAAAACCAAGTCAATCTCATCAAGTTAGTGTTTTAACCATTTCTACATTCATTCCAAAATCATAACTAAAGGCAATAATAATTTAAACAATATATTTTATTTGTGTATTTGGTTTTTTCTTTTATTTTGGATCATCAGTCATGCTCCGTAAACACCGTCTGTCACAGACACGAATTGAATTTTAAATTTCACCAAGCTCATTGCACTAAAAACCCCGCAGTCATGTTTTCAGTCCATTTCAAGTTTAATTTTGACGTGACATAAAGCAGTGATATCTAACTGTGATCTGTTTACTTGCCCCCCACAAAACCCACTGCACGCCGGGGGTTTGATGATTTTCTATTGTTTCCTATGAGAGGAAAGGGAGGCATGACTCCATAGACTGTAAACATAGACTGTAAAAAAATATGGACGTAGCGTCCGTGACGTCACCCATAGAGTTCTGAACAGCAGTTTTGACGCCTAAATGAGGCCGCGGCCATCTTAGCTGCGCGTCACAGCACGTCACTCCCGGATAACTGAAAATGGGCAAAGAGGCGGGGAGGTGGTTTGAGCTGATATGACTGGTTGCTGAAACCACGCCTGCCTAGCTCGACGTGACCATGTTAGCAGCAAAGGAGCTATATATCTATCTAAGATACGATCTAAAATATTAATGAAGATAAGTTTTATCATCAGAACGTTCTAAAAGTTTACTGTCAATCTACTGTGTTTTTTAAGATATAGAAACTCCATACAACACCAGTAGTGTTGGTTGTGCAAATAACAACATGGAAAATCAAATGGGACTTCATACCTTTATAATGAAATAGAGATCGCGAGATGAATCCAATCCGTGGCACTTGGGTAAAATATGAATGTCCATTGCAAAACAAAAAAACGTCACATTTCTTCTGAATGATCTGCTCTCTGTCATCGTTCTTCAAGAAAGGATGCAATCTGAGCAGCGATCGTATCTAACAAAACAAATGAGCCTGTGTCCAAAGTATATTTTTTTCAAAATAGTGCAGCAGTTTTAGTTATAATATCCAAGCAGTGCTGTCGGATTTTGATATCCTCCCGCCATTGTCATTGCAGTAAATCTCACAACCAAAACTTTCAGCCAATGCCACGATCCAACAACGTGTGTTCTGTGTCTCTTCCCCATGCATGCACATCTACACAGACACACATCAGTCTCGAATATTATGCAGCAAGCCATATTTTATAATTGTATAAAATAATCGAGCACAAATACGGCTGAGATGCCAAATTCAGCGGCAGCTGAGGTAACATGACGGCTCACAGACAGCAGCGCAATATACCTGTCACTCAAGTGACCACGCCCTTAATTATGCAGAACTTTAAGGCTTAATATAATTTAAACGGATAAGTTATAAAAAAATTCACCCCCCTCAGAGTTGTCATGAAGGGCAAAAATAGCAGTATAGACCAAAACCACAATTTGAACCAACTTGTAAACATGTTTTTTTCTGCTATAAACTTGGCCAATTTAACATGGGACTCTATGAGATTCTGCTCTCTTTTGGAGCCTGTCCCTAGCGGCCAGTCGATGAATCGCAGTTTAAGTTACTTCCGTATTGGCTTCACGAGAGAAAGGGGGAGGTTGCCGCTTGACTGTAAAGCATGACTAATCTGTGTAACTTCACCTGCGGGTGTCGCTGTTGGGCAGTGTTCCTTAAGAAATACGCGTGACTTGCGCTCTTTTTAATGTCATAATTTGTAATATTTGTGTTGTTTTATATGTAATATTGATTATTTTCTCATCCTATTTTTTTTTGAGGAGGCTCTGCCTCTGCCTACTCAGAGGAAACGCCCCTGTTAGAAACATCTTCAGCTACAAATAAACAAAATACTATTCAAAGTATACCAAAAGTTATTTTTAGTATTTTTACATACATGTACATACATCAAAGTTGATACTGTGGCTTTATGTGATCATATAACTGCATGTGGCATTAAATTATTACCATTTTACCAAAATTTAACTTACAGGTTGCGAAGTTTATTGTCTGTAGTGGGGGATCAGTTTTGCTGTCATTTGGCTAAAATCTCACATTGTAAAAATATGATGATATATAGGCTATGACTCCTGGCTACGTCTACACGTGGGCGGCTATTTTCATAAACGGACATTTCAATCTCTCCGGTTTCAAAAATAACATTGTGCACACATGTCAGTTTTCAGAAAAGTGTTCATTTACACGTACCCGTGTATATATGCCATCAAGAGCATGCCAAACCTGTAGGTGGTGGTGTAACGAGAAGCTCAAGCCGACGTAAGTCAATCAGAATCCCGAAAATAGCAACGAATAATACACGAGAAGAGTTTGCACCAACATAAATGCATAAATAGCAATGAATAACATAAACATAAATGCAACTGCTACTCTAAACGCTTCCATGATCACATGTAAACATAGGTCGCACTTTTGACGTAGGTGCGAGCTCTGCCGCATCCTGTGACGTTGGCTGCCTAAACACCCGTTTGTCTCAGTTTACATGCAAACGTGCAAACGAAGATTTTCAAAATCTCCACTCTGGCTGGAGTTTTTAGAAAGACTCATTTTCTGGGGCGAATTCTCCGTTCGCGTGTAAACGAAGGGAGCAAACGAAGGGAAATGTCTCCGTTTTCAAAATAACCATGTACGTGTAAACGGGGCCTCAATGTTTTCTCCGTGAGTCATCTGTTCCACGTCTGCCCGCATCATCATTATCCTGGAGAGAAGATCAAGACAAGTATCACTGCCTTGATAACCATCTGCTTAGAACTTTATCTGCATTCCTGCATACCTGCACTCTGCTTTAACTCTCTGGTTGTTCAATAAACATACGATTAACCTGTGTCTCCGTCCCCTTCTGTGTGTAACAGAAGACTGGACCTACACCGTCAAACAACCAATATGAGTCACCCGGATCCATTTCAAGACCTGGTCGATGCACTTCGTTGCACGCTAATCAGCACTTCCACCCCTGCACCTCCAGCGACCACTTCCACATTCACCGCTGCTTCTCCTGCACCCGTTGCAACCGCTAGACCCCTGGCCAAACCGGCGCCCTTCTCTGGCTCGGCGGAGGACTGCAACGGATTCATTCTGCAGTGTTCACTGGTCCTGGAGATGCAACCACACTTGTATCCCGACGATAATTCCAAGGTGGCTTTTATAATCTCTCAACTCGATGGAAAAGCGCTTCGCTGGGCGGAGACGCTTTGGACATTAAAAAGTCCCATTGTACAGTCTCTATCAGGCTTCATTTCACACTTCAAGGAAGTGTTTGGAAAACCAGCGTGGGATTCACCGATCGGTGAGAGATTATGTAAGTGGTTGGAATGAACAAGCTTTGATCACAACCTATCGTCAGGGCCTCGATCCACGTGTGCAGTTGCATCTCGCTGCATACGAGGATTCCATCGGGCGGACATGAGAGATCCTGAAGTGGGGTAACAAATGTTTCCATGAATGTTTTCCTGAGTTTCCTGTTCCTGATCTTCCAAGTTCCAAAGAATTCCAAGTCTGTACTCCTGAGTTTCCTGTTTCAAGTCATCCAAGCTCCAATGATATCCAAGTCTGTGCTACTTCCGTGGAAAGCCCACTAGAGAAACATTCAACTGACATCCCCGCATGTTATTCCCACTTCAGTGATGTCTTCTGTCCGAAGAAAGCCTCCAAGCTGCCTCCTCATCGGCCATGGGACTGTGCCATCGACCTTATTCCAGGTGAGCCAGTGTCCAGAGGAAAGATATACACACTGTCAATCCCTGAGGAGAAGGCCATGGAGGAGTACATCAACGAGGCATTATCACAAGGCTACATCCGCCCGTCTACTTCCCCTGCTGCTTCCAGCTTTTTCTTCGTGGCAAAGTCGGTGCCGTGACGGAGGCTTGTGGCCTTGTATCGATTACCGAGCCTTAAACAAGATCACCACCAAATTCAGGTACCCAATTCCTCTCGTTCCAGCAGCGTTGGTACAACTATGCGGCACCACTGTGTTCACTAAGATGGACCTCAGCAGCGCCTACAATCTCTTCAGAATACGTGAGGGGGACGAGTGGAAGACAGCCTTCGTGACACCTACTGGCCACTACGAGTATCTCGTCATGCCGTATGGACTGGTCAACGCCCCCTTAGTATTCCAAGATTTCATGCATGAGGTGCTCCGGGAGTTGCTGCACAAGTTTGTCCTGGTCTACATTGATGATATTTTAATATACTCCCGGAGCATGGCCGACCATCGCCGCCACGTTGCGGAGGTCCTCTAATGCCTGAGGGCTCACCATCTATTTCTCAAAGCCGAGAAGTGTACCTTCCACCAGCCCTCAGTGCAGTTCCTGGGTCACATCATTGATCGCAGTGGTGTCCACACTTAGGAAGGTAACATCTGTAACAAACTGGACCATTCCCATGTCCGTGAAAGAATTGCAAAGGTTCCTGGGTTTTGCAAACTTTTATCGAAGATTCATCAAGGGTTACAGTTTCATCACCAGTTCACTCACCAGTCTGCTAAAGAACAAGCCCAACTCTCTGTCCTGGACTCCAGCCGCCACGGAGGCCTTCGACACTCTCAAGGAAGCCTCTACGACCGCTCCCCTCCTGGCCCATCCTGATCCAGACCTCCCATTCTTTGTTGAGGTGGACGTCTCCACCACAGGAGTGGGAGCGGTATTGTCACAGCAGCAGGGGAATCCACCTAAGCTCCATCCATGTGCCTTTTTCTCCTACAAGCTCAACCCGGCAGAGGTTAACTATGACATCGGGAACCGGGAGCTTCTGGGCATCAAGCTTGCCCTGGAGGAGTGGAGGCACTGGCTTGAGGGAGCTAAACACCCATTCACAGTTCTGACAGATCATAAAAATCTTGAGTATTTACGTGATGCCAAAAGATCTAGATGGGCTCTATTGCTCACAAGGTTCAAGTTCACCATCTCTTATCTCCCTGGGTCAAAGAATGTAAAAGCAGATGCTCTGTCATGTATCTACAGTCCTGAAGAAAACCTCGAAGATCCAGAACCGATCATTCCTGAGAAACTCTTTGTAAGCGCCATTACTTGGTCTGCCGAAATGCTCCCCGAGCCACCAACATCCCGCTGGGTTGCCCCAAGCGATTGCAGTACATCCAATGAACACGGCGCACTCCCCTGATTCACTCCACGCACACTTCACTGGGCATTGGCCACCCAGGGGTCAATGAAACCCTTTCGCTGCTTAAACAGTGCTTCTGGTGGCCCAACATGGCATTTGACGTCAGGAGGTACGTACAGGGGTGCCGGGAATGTGCTGTCTCCAAGAGCCCGCGACTTCCCTCCGGGAAACTTCAACATCTGCCCGTTCCAAACCACCCATGGTCACACCTAGGAGTTGATTTCATAACGGATCTTCCAGTCTCCAATGGTTGCACCTGCATTCTAGTGGTTGTGGATCGAGTCTCCAAGTCCTGTTGACTAATTCCCTTGCCTGGATTACCAACAGCTATGGATACGGCAGAGCTCATGTTTAACCATGTATTCAGATATTATGGACTACCCAGAGATATTGTATCTGACCGTGGTAAACAATTCACCTCCACAGTATGGAAGGCCTTCTACAAGCTCCTAGGTGTGACCGTAAGCCTCTCCTCTGGCTACCATCCCCAGACAAACGGGCAGACAGAGAGGAAGATTCAGGAGACGTACCTTCTGTCACGGCCACCAGGACTCCTGGAACCAGTTTCTGGGTTGGGCCGAGTTTGCCCAGAACTCCCTCCGTCAGTCAACCACTGGTCTCACCCCATTTCAATGTGTACTCCAACCACTTCAAATGTGTTTCCAACCACCACTGTTTCCCTGGGATAGGGAACCATCGGACATCCCTGCAGTAGATTACTGGTTCCGGGAGAGCTGGGTCTGGGACTCAGCTCATCTCTAACTCCAGTGGGCCCTACGCAGGCGCAGGACAACAGCAGTCCTTTGGCGCCAATCACCCGATTACCAGCCAGGGCAGAAGGTCTGACTGTCGACCCAGGACATCAGGATGCGCCTGCCCTGTAGGAAGCTGAGTCCTAGGTTCATTGGCCCCTTCACCATTCGGAGGATCAACCCTGTCACCCGCAGGTCCCTCCTGAGTATAAAATTCATCCAGTTTTCCACGTGTCCCTGTTAAAACCTCACGATCCCTCTGTTCTTCCCTCCACAGAGCCTGGCGAAGCCGAAGACAATCGTGGACGAAGGGACGGCTTAGACCGTGAATGACATCTTGGACTCCCGGCGTCATGGTGGACACCTGGAGTACCTGGTCGACTGGGAAGGATACAGTAACGGAGAGCGGTCATGGGTCCCCAGAAATGATGTTCTAGATCCCAGTCTCCTCGATGACTTCCATGCCAGACATCTTAATCATCCTGCTCCACACGGCCGAGGTCGACCACCATGACGTCGGGGTCCACAGTCCTCAGGAGCGGACCGTGGAGGGGGGGTAATGTCACAGACATGCCAGGCTCTTCACTCAATAAATCACATCGCACTCCCTCTTCTGAGTATTACTAGCAACACCTGACACTCATCAGCACTCATCACCACCGCAGCATAAAAGACACTTCAGAGCACTCAGTCACTGTCCGATCTCGTTAAGACATACTTCCTGTTATGCTTACCTTATGGACTACTTACCTGTTTCCATTGTCAAGATCCCTCATGTTCTCTGTGTCTTCAGTGAGTTTCTCCATGAGTCATCTGTTCCACGTCTGCCTGCATCATCATTATCCTGGAGTGAAGATCAACACAAGTATCACTGCCTTGATAGCCATCTGCTAAGAACTTTATCTGCCATCATTACATCAGGATTCAGGACTCTGTTATTCAAAAAATAACAAGGCATGAAAAGACATGTATAAGCAAAAACAAATTTTATTCACCAATCAATTTTTAGGTTTCTTTAACCAAACATTGTATAAAGATGATTCTCAACTATGAACAATATAACAGAAAGATTTTATATACTAATTTACTTTTTGCAATATGTGTGTAAAATTACCATAAATGGATAGTCCCATTCTAATTTGCATATTAATGTGTTCTTGGGGCAAAATGTAATGAAAAAAAACAGTGTAATAATGTAAGTAATAATTGGCAACATTTTTATAAGATTTTCTTATATAATTATATAATTTCTTTCACTATTCACTTATTGTGTCTCCCAAAATGCCTGATAAACATACTTTTAGTCCAATGTCATCTACAGTGGACATTTATGAAATCAATGTACTGTTTCATAACAGAAAGCTTGATTTGAAACCCCATAACAATTTCCTGAGATGTTGATTTATGACAAACGATTTTAAAAATCAGTCAGGTTTAAATGGTAATTAAAAATATCATTTTCCATAACAGTGCTACATTTCATAATTCAATTAGTGTCAGTCATTTTTAAAGGCAGGGGAGAGAGATGTGTCATGGTGAAACCTGCAAATATTTGGTATCTTACAGGACATCCAGACTTAAAAATGTGTCATGAACAGTGTCCGAGAAATTTGCTGAAATATAATATCCACTACAGTGGACAAAAGTCTATGCTTGGGTCTCAGGAGGATATACACAAACACACACAAACACACATTTCTTTTGTTATTTTTCTCAGGTCCGTAACCATCTGTACACAGTAAAGGCGTATCCTGACTTCACTCTGGACTCCCGCTTCACTCAACAGGCAGTGGAAATCGCAGATGCTATTGATAACAATCAAATCAGCCTAGCAATTTACCTGTCAGAGAAACTCATACTTGATTATGGTACCCATGTCATTACAAGTGTTGATGCTGGTGCTACTTTGGTGCAAGAGGACTATTTAAAAAAGTCTTTTGTCTCCAGAAGTCAGTTTGATATGTCTTCTGTTTCTGCATCAGCAGCCTTGAACTTTTTCGACAAAGTTAAATTTGATATTAGCAGCAAGGAATCCAAAGAAAGTTCACAAACTCAGGGGTATCAGAGTAACATTACATATTCTTTAATTCAGAGCCATGGTGGAGCTTTATTCTACCCAGGCATCACCCTGCAGAAGTGGCAAGAGAGTACGCTCAATAATCTGGTGGCTATTGACCGCTCTGGACTACCGCTGCACTATTTTCTTAATCCATCCACATTCCCAGACCTCCCAGCACTAACAGTTAACAAAATGGCTTCATCAGTTCAGCAGGCTGCAGAGCGATACTACAACATAAACAAACGTCCAGGGTGTGTAAATCCAGATTCCCCACATTTTAACTTCCAGGCAAACATAGATGATGATTCCTGTGAGGGTCCAGTCACCAATCTTAGCTTTGGTGGCATTTACCAACAATGCAATCCAATGACACCAGATGGGAATGAAATCTGTAATGGGGAATCACAGAAAAATCCAGCCACTGGTGATTATTCCTGTCCTCCACTTTACTATCCCACCTTATTACACATTGAAACATTAGCAAGTGGTTATACTCGTCAAGAGTGCTACACACATTATAAAAGTTGTGGTTTCCTTGGATTCGGACATTGTCCAGAGTTAATTTGTAATAATGTTTATCATGTCCATCATGCACAAATTTACACCTACTCCTGTTTCTCAAATGGAAAAATCCCTGAGTACTCTGGATATCTGTTTGGAGGTCTGTTTGGACCATCTTTACAAAACCCTCTGACCAAATCCAGTAGCTGTCCTCCAAACTACATTGCTCTAAACTTCTTGTCTAATGGCATGATGGTTTGTCTGAGCAAAGATTATGAGGCCGGAACAAGATTCTCTGTGCCATTTGGTGGTTTCTTCAGCTGCCAGTCTGGAAACCCTCTCTCCAATGGTCAATCTCGCTGTCCACCTCAGTTCAGCCAACATCTTGCTGCCATTATTGATGGCTGTGAGGTGCTGTACTGTGTCCAGTCTGGTGCGTTCACTGAGGGTCAGTTAAAGCCTATCCATCTCCCTCCATTCACAAGAAAACCACTGGTTGACATGAATACTGTAGCATGACAGGAGGTGATCGTTCTTGGGTGAGAGATAGAGAATATAGTGGTGTAGCTGTTGGTGTAACTGTTCTGGTTGCAGGAACTGTGTTTTTAAAAATGATTTTTTGAAAATAAAGGCTATGTTCTGGCCTCAGGGAATGCAGAAGGTATAAAGAGATTTAGAATGAGGCCAAAATTAGTTGGTACTGTAAAGTGAACTAGAGAGAACAGAATGGGGAACATTAAAGGGTTAGTTCACCCAAAAATTAAACTTCTGTCATTTATTACTCACGCTCATGCCGTTCCGTAAGACCTTCGTTCATCTTCGGATGATGAAATCCAATGGCTCCGTGAGGCCTCCATAGCCAGCAATGACATTTCCTCTCCCAAGATCCATTAATGTACTAAAAACATATTTAAATCAGTTCATGTGAGTACAGTGGTTCAATATTAATATTATAAAGCCACGAGAATATTTTTGGTGCGCCAAAAAAAAAAAAAAAAAAAAAAAAAAGACTTATTTAGTGATTCAGGAAGCTTCGGATCGTTATGAATCAGTGTGTCGAATCTGCTGTTCGGAGCGCCAAAGTCACATGATTTCAGCCGTTTGGCGGTTTGACACACGATCTGATTCATGATTCGACACGCTGATTTATTTATGATCCGATGCTTCCTGAAGCAGTGTTTTGAAATCAGCCATCACTATATAAGTCGTTATTTTGTTTTTTTGGCGCACCAAAAATATTCTCGTCGCTTTATAATATTAATATTGAACCACTGTACTCACATGAACTGATTTAAACATGTTTTTAGTACATTAATGGATCTTGAGAGAGGAAATGTCACTGCTCCCTATAGTCCTCACGGAGCCATCGGATTTCAACTAAAATATCTTAATTTGTGTTCCAAAGATTAACAAGATTAATCTTACTGGTGTGAACCGGCATGAGGGTGAGTAATTAATGACAGAATATTCATTTTTGGGTGAACTAACCCTTTAATAAATAAAACACCACTAGCATATAATCTTTTCTAAATAATATTTTTCTACTTAATGATTTGAGTATCTTTAAAAAAGTGACATTGTGATCTATGTTTGTAATCAGCTGAATTATAATAAAAATAAACATTAAGTAAAAGTTTATTCTCATGATTATTATTCTTTAATTATTTGATGTGCGTGGTTGTATAAATATCTAAATGGTAAATTAAATAAAAAATTAAGTGTTCTGTCTCCTTACCTTACCCTGATTCACGAGCTGATACTAATCATTTTTTTTTATTTGAGCTTGCAGTTTGAACAGTCATCTAAAACGTTTTTTTTTTTTTTTAAACAGCAGTGAGTCCATCGTCCTTGTTATGGCTGTGTCTTCAATCGCCCCCTATACCCTTTAAATAGTGCACTCATTCAATCCCATAAATGCACTGCAATAACGGGCGTACAGCAACTGCTGTACGCTCAATGACTAGAGAATACCCATATTGCACTATGAGAGTCGTGCGCCGACCGAAGTCCCGCTGCTCGCCAGAAGATGGCGCCCGCGGATGAATCAAACACCTATTCATTTTCCAAACCGCTGGAGAGGCTACAGCATAATCATACAGGTACAAATACTTTTTAAGATTATCATGTTGAACAACACAGGTAAGTCATAAACATTTGTTGCTCACAGAGCTTATTTTCTGTAGCCTTCCAAAAGCCAGTAGAAATCCTTTTGTCGAGAGATGTGAACTTAAAGGTTGGAATACGGCAGACATGATTCTGTCTTTAACAGTAACAGAAATCATTATACACACACCAACACGATGTTCTTAGATCTCAGTTCTCTTGGAGAAAAAGTTTCTGACATTGTACATTTGGATTGATAATTGCCATTACTCATTAGGCCTGTACTTATGAAACAATGCAAAACATTGATTGGAGGTTATATACAAAAAAAGCAAAATAAATAAAATAAAATAAATATTTTTTTTTTAATCAAGGTGTTTAATTGTTAGCTAATCACACCATGGAGCTCAGCGTCACACCACCTTACATGTGTTTGTAACATCCCTGTTGATCCAGCAGGTGGCGCAAGACCCTGACAAATGTCTCAGGGAACCAACTGTTCAAAAAGTGAAATCTGGATCAGAATTATACAGATTTGGAAATCCCAGGTTTTGCTATCCAGGATCAGGTAATCCATCTTACTCTTGTGCTGGTGTTTCACAGCAAAATCAGATTGTATCACCCTTATCCAGATACACACTTTTTCGGTTCTCCAAATCTCCATTACCAACTCCAAATAGGGTTTCATCCACAATGTAGGCTGCTAGTAAAGTACAACAGGTACAAGTCAATGTGGGTCACTTTTAAGAAAAAGAAACAACATAAACAAACAAACATCGCCTTCCATTTTCAGTTTCCTTTCAGCAGTCAAACCCCTATGGAAACACTTAAGGGACAGTGATGGAACACATGAGATGGGAGAAAAAAAGATATTTCAATGCTTTGCATCGACCCGAGAATCTTTGATTTTGCTTGCAAAGAACTGAAAAGTTTAGCAATTTCTCGGAGGAATCCAAGACATTTGCCAAAATATAATTAATTATTATTAAGCCTTAAAAGATCATTTTTCCTCCCATCTCATGTTTTTTCTCCCATCAGCATGCCCCTTTAGAGCTTCTGTAGCCCCTCATGTGACCCACAACACATACATAAAAATAAATACATGCAATAAAAGGTGCAATTGTTAGAAACTTTCGACTGGATCATCTTTGATGATTGTGCCAATGTAGTTTATATATACAGTGCTAAAAAAAAACTAGGGATGCACCAATAAAATTTTCAGAACCAGCCTGATCTGTATCAGGCAATTTTTTTGTAATAAATGTAGAACTGAGTGCAGAATAATTTTATAAAATCTAAACATTCAGTGAAAAAAACATTAGTGCGGAATAAATAAAAGTGTAGCACTAAATCAGGTAAAATGTTCCACATTGCTCTTTGTTGTTGTAAAACACAAAACAAGTAAACTATACAAGTTTACTATAAAATTAAAAGTCTTTTCTTTTAAATGTATAGGGCAGCTTTTTAATGAGGCAGCAACATATGATAGATATGACAGAACAAGACAGGCTATTAATAATCTTTCATTGTGCAAAAGTATTATAATATAAAATGCTCCAATTCAGAGTGGCACAGAGCACTTATGCACATCCTGTGCACAGATTGATGCACTGTTTATATTTATTTATTTATTTTTATTTATTTTTTTCATTCATGTAATCAAATCTAGTTAGTATTATTTCTTTTAATCTCATTTTTATTGTATTTATTTTATTTATTTTAATTTGTTTATTTAATTATTCATTTGAATGTTTTTATTATATTTGTATTATTTATTTTATATTTCATTATATTTGTATTTATTTAAATCAATTTGTATTTTTTACTTATTTCGTTTAATCATTTTTTATGTTTTTTAAACAGTTTGTTTACTTATTTATCTAATCTGTTTATCTAATTTGTATTATTTATATTATCATTTTAATATTCATGTGTATTATTTATTATAATCAATTTTTATTATTATTTTATTTCAATAGATTTATTTAATTATTTATTAATTTTATTATTTATTTATTTTTCCATTTTTACACAGTTTATCTTTGAATGTTTCCACAGAGCCAATATCATCACTCCCTTGTGGCCCCAGAGGGACCCGGATCCAGTTTGAAAAGCCCAGCTCTATCGGCCGTCAGGAGAGGAGATCAGGAGTCTAGACGGAGTGTTCCGGGCCGTGTGCTCCGGTGACTCACTCCTGCAGGACGGAGGAGGAGTGACGCTCGGATCATGGCGGGAGGAGGAGCTCATTTCAATGCTCGTCTCATGCGGGCCGCTTCACTTCCATCTGCAGCACTGCAGAATGTAAAAAAGCCACAGCCGGCCCAGAACAAAAGCTCCATTCAACATGTTGAGCCGCTTCCCCTTCACACACACACACACACACACACACACACACACACACACACACACACACACACACACACACACACACACACACACAGGCTATTGGACACGCATGGGCCTGCAGACATGAAAGGCCTGAATCAGAGCCATTCTTCTCCACCAGCTCAGCTTCACCTCTCCGTCATGCTTGGACTCCCTCTGCTTCCACCTCCACTCACATCTGCATGAAGTTCTCATGCCGTCTCCGCTCTCGTGTCCACATTGTGTCCGGCAGCATATGAACGTCACACAGCCCTGCTGAGACGCTTGACTTCAGGAGCTTCCATCATGATCCTCCAGTGAGGCTTCCAGAGGCACAGAGCTGAGAAATCAGCCAACTGTCAATCAGACAGACAGCCGTCATTCATTCATCCTTGTGCCGTTTCAAACCCGTCATTTCTTCAGCTGAATTCAAAGGCAGAACTTTTGAAGAATTTTCAAGCAGGTCTTTTCAATACAACCGACTGACAAAAACAGCTTGAAATCACTGTAGATGTAGTCCAGTATGAGTCCTGCACTGAATTTCAGGACTTTTCAAGATTTGTGTGAGGATATAAGCCTCTTTAGATGTGTAACATCAGGTTTGAGGAGTATTGATGATCAGACACAAAAGCCCTTGACATCTGATTTCACTGACATCCAACCTGATGTGATTTATGTCTAAAGGTCATTTGTATTGAGAGGGTAATATTATTAGTAAATGCACTACAAAAATTATGTTCTTCCTCAGAATATCTGTCTTGTTTTCCAGTACAAATATCTAAACATTCTTAAATCAAGGTACATTTACTGGAGAAGCAAAAAGACTGAAGATATTAAGTCTTGTTTCTGACAAAATGCATCAAAGTGAAGTGAGTTTGTGCTTAAAAAAAAGAACAAATATCTGTCAGGCCCCGTTTACACTGGTGCGTTTTTGTTTAAAAACGGCGTTTTAAAATGAAAACGATCCTCGTCTACACTGCCGTTTCTACAGCGTTTCAGAAACGATCTCCATCTACACTACACAAGCAAAAACGCATTTCACATTATCGTTTATGCACACTGGGTATGCATGTACAAGTGTAAACAGTTGCCTCTTGTGCATGTAGGCAGCTGCAGTATTGTTACTGCAGGACTGTAAATGATGGGTCCGAACTGTAGCAAAATGTATGCTTTTCCTGTTACCTTAACAGCATATGCTGGTAAGGTAGGTTTTGAAGCTGGTATGCTGATTTGAGCTGGTTTATGCTGATCTTATGCTGGTCCTATGCTGGTCCTAAAATGGTCCTGGACCAGCATAAACCAGCTCAAACCAGCATACCAGCTTCAAAACCTACCTTACCAGCATGCTGGCTTTTTCAACAGGGTTTTAAAATGAAAATGCACTAGTGTAAACAGGGCCTAAGTTAGGTGAGAAAAATATTTTCATTTTGAATTAAGTTTATTTTTCTGTCTATTGGCAGATATTTGTTCTTTATATCTGAGGTCCAGTAAATGTTTCTTGATTCCTTGCTTCTTGAATCGGCCCCGAGTTCATCCAGATTCATTACGTCTCGCGCTGCTTCTTCAGCCGTTAAAGGGATAGTTCACCCAAAAATGAAAATTCTGTCGTAATTTACTCCCCATCAAGTTGTTCCAAACCTGTATAATTTTGTTGTTGTTCTGCTGTACACAAAGGAAGATATTTGGAACAATGTTTATTAACCAAGCAGATCTTACGATCTTACGATATGTGAAAGATACAGCTGATGTTGAAGGTGAAAGTGAAAGTGAGCACGTATTCGGAAGAGATTACAAATGTGTTTAATGCGGCCCGGTGTTTTCGGTGTGTTCTGCACCGCTGGCACTAGCCGGACATCGTCAGGGTTTTTGGGCCTGTTGAATTGCCATCCGTTGGCATCATCATTGAGAGAGAGAATTCTGATTGGCCGTTCAGCTTAGCAGATGAGAGTGCCCGAGAATAAAAGTGAAAGTGATTAAAGCAAGCAAATAAAGACTTTTGGCTGGATTTTGCTGTCTCAGACAGATCTCCAGGGTTTGCGACAAAACCTCTGGATTGCAGCCAAATCGATGCTCGTTAATCATGAGCAGGTCAGCGATGTGATCCGGAGCCTGTCTTCGAGGTCACAGATGCTGCCATATGTTCAAACCTGTTTGATATTATTGCCACATGATCTTGAAGTGTGTGTGATGCAAATACAAGGTGGAACTAATCCAGCCAATCATGAAGTGTTCATCATTTGGTGTATTTAAAAGGGCTGTATGTGGAATTCAGAAAACCTTGTTATTAGCGACACCGGTGGCCGTTAAGTGAATTGCAGGAGCAACTTACTGCTCGTACTCATAACGTACAAGAGACTAAATGTCATTCAAGGCCCCGATATACTCACGGCCAAGTTCTTTTTTTATTCTCTGGAACCGTAACATTCTTTTAATAAAGGGGACCTATAATGCCCCTTTCACAAGATGTAATATAAGTCTCTGGTGTCCCCAGAATGTGTCTGTGAAGTTTCAGCTCAAAATCCCCCACAGATCATTTATTATAGCTTGTCAAATTTGCCTCTATTTGGGTGTGAGCAAAAACACGCCATTTTTGTGTGTGTCCCTTTAAATGCAAATGAGCTGCTGCTCCCGCCCCCTTTCCAGAAGAGGGCGGAGCTTTAACAGCTCAACAACAACAAAGCTGGAGAATCTCACGCAGCCAAAATGAGGATTGTCAGTAACGGTGATCAGCCTTACATTGTTCAAACCGTAAATGTAAATAGACCCTTTTCACATGACGTCACACAGCTTCCGTTAGGACTCGAAGCAGTGTATCCTCACTTCCATCAGCATAGTGGAATACTAGCGCGACTCGAATGAAGTGCACTCAATATTTGTACATATGCCACAAATGTGGTTAAAGGATGACTGTAGTCGCCCAATTTCATGTAAATTCAAGGTGAGGTATTTGGCAGCCGCAGATCTAAAAAAAAACTTACCGATCGGCGCGATTTGCTGCTTAAAGTCGGAGGAGTTGAATACGTACTGAAGCCATACATACACTTTGCTGTCTTTATTGCAGATGAAGCTGTTTATATATATTTGTGAAATAAACGCATTTTTCCAACATTTACGTGCAGTAAAAAACTATTAATTAAAACCTTAATGCACTAACTTATTTCAGTGCCTACTACAGGCCTATGTACAATGAAGATCAACATAAGCTTATTCTTTTTAAATATCAAAGTCTATTTTTATACTTTTATTTCGATAAATATGGCATACATAATAATACAAATTGTGTTTAATATAATACTATTTCTACATGAAGACTGTTAATGTTGTAAAAACTGACTCTTGTACATGGCATTTTTACCATAGTAAAAAAAACATTGTCATTCGTCTCTTTATTGCAGAACAAGATCGTCGCATACAAAAATATATATAGAGGATTTACAACAGTACTCATTGGTATAGCAGCAAATGAACAAAATCAAATTTTTTCTCCAGGGAATAACATTAAATGAACACATAGGCTACTTCCGTTTTGTATTTTCAATACACTTATTACAAATTATACAATCTTAATATATTGCAGCAGTTCAGTTTAAACTGGTATGATGTAAAATTATCTAAAATCTTAACACCATTAATTCTTCGGAGTATTAAATGTGGACGTGTTACTTCCAGATGTCCATTATTTGTAAATAAATCTCACAAGAACAATATGCCTCATCATATAGCCTACCAATTTCTAAAAATAAAGATTTTTTTAAAGACAATATTCTTGTTATTCCAAATAGGCTAACAGATTTGTGTGGACACACAATCGTTGTGATAAAACTCAATTCAATGACAACATTGCTAAAGTTTCTGCTCGTGGAAACCCTAACCAAGGCAGTTACAGAAAGGAAATAATAAATATCATTACCAGAAGAAGCCGACTGTGTAAATCCTTGACATAAACCGTTCGCATTTAAAGTTATTAAAGCATTTTCCAGAGAAGTCGCCGGCGCGAAGGTAAGACGGAACAACTGATACACTGCTTTGCTGATAGGCGGAAGTTAACTGACGTCATTGTGAAAAGGGTCTATTTTAAGGTTAGTGATGTCACCAACCAGAGAAGAAGATCATTGTAGTCCCTACCAACCGTTTGTTGTAGTCCTTAAACAGCGAATTCTTTAAAAGTAAATATCTCTCTTTGCATTGAACTTTGAGCGTCATAACTTTGCAGATGTTGTTTATTATCAAACAGCAACATTACACACTAACTAACTAACTAAAGTGAAATCAAAATCAACCACCCCTTTAAGATATGATACAAGCTGTTCAAAGAAATGCTGATTAATTCTTGAAAAAAAATTACATATAGCCCTTTTAAAGTGCAACTTTTCCTTTTTGGAATTTTCACTGTAAACACTAATAACAAAACAGCATATAGATTAAGATTAGTGCATAAAGATGTGAATTGGTATAATGTAGTAGCCTTAAAGGGTTAGTTCACTCAAAAATGAAATTTCTGTCATTAGTTACTCACCCTCACGTTGTTCCACACCCGTAAGACCTTCGTTCATCTTCGGAATACCTTGTTTCCAAGTATTCTCGTCTCTTCATAACATTAAGGTTGAACCACTGCAGTCACATGACTGTTTTAAAAATGTCTTTAGTACCTTTCTGGACCTTGAAAGTGTTGATTATATTGCTGTCTATATGGAGGAGTCATATACCTCTCAGATTTCATCAAAAATATCTATATTTGTGTTCTGAAAGATGCACGTAATTAATGCCAGAAATTCCACTTTTGGGTGAACTAACCCTGTTTGTTTTTTGTTCTTTTCAGAGATTGACAGATGTCGTCTCTATCAACGCTGTTCTGTCAGAATAATATCACAGCTGTATTACAGCACATGACTCCCATTTTCCTGATTTCAGTCACTTTGCTATAATGATTGTTATTAGAACTTATTCTGTCATTTGTATAAAATTAATGGTGTAGAGCTTTTAGTATTTATTTTTTAGCATTTTTAGCATCTATTGTTGAGATCTCCATGTATACTTTGCACATCAGTCAATCACAACAAATCCATTCCTCGCAAAGATGCAGATCGGTTCCAGGTGTTGAAGAAAGAGCCGTAGAGCTTTCTGTTGTCATGGGTTTGTGCTTGAGGGGTGAGAAGCTGAATCTGACCTGTAAAGACCAAAAGGGGAACTTGTGCATTTTTATAAAAGCAACATTATAAGAAAAAAATGGATCATTTGCTATTGCATGTTTGTGTTTGATTCTGAACAATGTAACAAAGCCTTGGTTACAAAACTGATGGTGGTATTTATAGCATTTATTTTTTACTGAAAATGGGCCAAAAATGATCCGCAGACAATACAAGCCTTAAAATATGATTCTCAAAACTGCTGGAAAAATAAAGATGAGTTTTCATCTGGTCAGCAGCAGATGTTGTCGGGCGGCGTGTGTCATGTGCGCAGGTTTGGGGATTTCCGTTTGACCAGTCTCAAAAGAGTCGACTTCCTCTTCAGCCGCTTCTATAAGAAAACATCCAACAGAGTATGAAAACTGAACCGAGAAGCCGTCAAGACTGAAATATTCAAGCGTCATGAACGGATCAGTGACTGAAGGTCACATGACTGACTGTCAGAGAAAAACAAACAAAACAACAACAAAAAAACAAAACAGTGAAATTCCCTTTCATCATCTCCACGAGAAATAGTGTCTTATTCCCGGTGAATATCTACTGCCCAACCTGAAGAGAGATTCACCAATCTGATACCAATGAAACATAATATGTGCCCAGTGGTGTAGTCTACGTGATACGCAGGTATACGCTGTATACCCACTAGGAAAGGTCAAGGATTTCCGTATACCCACTTAAAAAGCGCGAGGATACGTAACCATCCAATAAATCACAATATGATTTGTGGTTTGTTGCTTTTGACATGAAACGTAGTCTCATATTTCAAATTCTGGCCATTTTACTACGAAAAAAAAAAACATAAATACCGTTTTGGCGCTCTTCAATGTGTCGTGACCGCTGTAGCGCCTCATCAGTTCAAGAGAAGCGGCAGCATGAAGCGCCCGTGAACTGATCCTCTTCTCTGCTTTAATACCAGTTACAGCGCGAAATAAACATGAATGAACCTCCGAAGGTAACGTTATGTTAAAATATACAGAACAACTTAACTAAATCCATATCATGTCTCGTGTATTCGCGTAATCAGTGTTTTAACTGCGGAAAGACATTATAACAGCTTGTAAACAATGTCACGTAACGTCACATTTACCTCAGAACAAACATATTCAGTGACCATAAACTCATTAGTCAGCTAGAAAAGTGAACTCTAGAGAGGAGCATTCAGCTAAATATATGCACATTACATATTAGGCCTAATCATAATTTTTAATGTTCTTCAATAGCCTAATGAATGTTTGAATAAAATCCATCAAGTTGACAGCCACCATTTATATTTCAAAAAACGAATTGGATAATTTTAAAGTTAGTAGGCCTACTTTATTTTTACAAAAAAAATTCCTCAAGTGTAGTTTAAATTTGTATACAAATCACTTCATTTTAACCTTCAATATTAATGAAGTATCACATGATTCCCATTTACAGCATTAGTTTTTTTTTTTTTTTTTTCTTGAGCAAATTTGTTATGTAGCTATATCCAAAATAACTGATATTGAATCGAATTTCAAGTTAGTGATTTAAATGCATAAATATAATGACAGATTGGCAGGAAATCACAGAAAAACTACAGAAAAACAGAAAATAAAGTCCAAACGGGGTTATATTGTGACATGCTGATAAGCCTCATCTTTCCATTATTGTTACAATAATGGAAAGAATGCTGGGTTAAAAACAACCAAAGTTGGGTTGAAAATGGATTGGGTTGTTTTAACCCAGCAGTTGGGTTAAATGTTTGCCCAACTTGCTGGGTAGTTTTATTTAACTCAGCTATTGTTTAAAAATTACTATATGGCTGGCTTGAAATGAACCCAAAATAGATTGGAAATTAAAAACAGACACAATTATAGAGGCAACAATAATAATCAAAAGGTGATCATTTATTAATAAACTATTTAAGTGTTTATTGTTCAATTATTATATTTAATATTCATAAATGTAAATTTCCAACCTATTTGGGGTTCTTTTTAAGCAAGCAATACAGCAATTTTTACACAATAGTTGGGTTAAGACAACCCAATTGCTGGGTTTGTCCATTTTCAACCCAACTTGGGTTGTTTTTAACCCATCATTGCAATTTGCACTCTTAAATGTGCTTTTAAACTTGCCAGCTGATAAAACCTATGATCCAGGGATCATATTCATATAACATCGAAGGCTATCTCAACTGGCTGAGTTAGATGGTGATTGACACTAAACAGTAGAAAATCATCAGGTCTCTTCAGCTGTAAATGTCATTGGATGTTAAAGTCTTGTTTTGCCCAGATTTAAGTCTTTCAGAATGCTCTAAATTCAATACTATATTCATTAGAGAGTGTGGCAGTGCTTATGGGGTGTCTATCTGGGATGGGTGAGTGTGAGGCTGGGAGGGAAAAATCACAGTATACTCACTACAAAAAACTAGACTACACCACTGTATGTGCCAAACAACTTATATGTTTTATATTCAGCATGAATAAGTCAACAGTTTCTGTTGTGTCATTTGCAAGGTTTCAGTTCCTCACAGTCTTATCTTTTTTCTGCTTTTCAATTACTTTTCATATAAAAATCAAAGTTTGTGAAAAATGATTAAAACTCGGATCAATTTGGATTGGCTTTTAGAGAAGCAGCTGGGGCAATTTTGAATAAATCACAAATATTAGGATGTTATTATAGAGATTATTATATTACA